>NC_079411.1:283978-321478 GCF_029220125.1 Pseudoliparis swirei | reverse complement strand
AGACAGGTGGAGCTGCAGTGAGACAGGTGGAGCTGCAGTGAGACAGGTGGAGCTGCAGGGAGACAGGTGGAGCTGCAGTGAGACAGGTGGAGCTGCAGTTAGACAGGTGGAGCTGCAGTTAGACAGGTGGAGCTGCAGTGAGACAGGTGGAGCTGCTGCAGTTAGACAGGTGGAGCTGCAGGGAGACAGGTGGAGCTGCAGTGAGACAGGTGGAGCTGCAGGGAGACAGGTGGAGCTGCAGGGAGACAGGTGGAGCTGCAGTGAGACAGGTGGACTTCACATTGTTGTTGTTCCATATTAACATACAGGTTGTTGTTGTTTTTGTTTGTATTTGTTTACAGCAGCTGATCTGAAAACCAGTTTCACTCTCTGAATGCTAAAGATTGTACTTTTACTTTGTTGATTTGTTGCTCGTGTTCACTGAGCAGAGCCTGAACGCACCATGGGAACCTTATGTACCTTCAGCCAGTACTCCTGTTCACTGAGCAGAGCCTGAACGCACCATGAGAACCTTATGTACCTTCAGCCAGTATTCGTGTTCACTGAGCAGAGCCTGAACGCACCATGAGAACCTTATGTACCTTCAGCCAGTACTCGTGTTCACTGAGCAGAGCCTGAAGGCATCATGAGAACGTTATGCCAGGGTCCCTTTAGAAACGTTTCACTGCAGCAGGTCTGCCCCTCACGGTCCTGGTTCTGGTTCTGGTTCTGCCGGGTCTCCGTCAGCGTGGTGACGGAGCCGGCCTTTTGTTTGTCCCCAGCACACCGACATGGCGGAGGAGATGAGGGTGGAGACCATGGAGCTCTGCGTGACGGCCTGCGAGAAGTTCGCCACCAACAATGAAGTACGTGCTCTGAGTTGGTGGTCTAGATGTTCTCACGAGTGTGCTGGTCGTGCTGAGTTCAAGCTCCCCGTTATCCGTGTCTCCAGAGCGCGGCCAAGATGATCAAAGAGTCCATGGACAAGAAGTTCGGCAGCTCGTGGCACGTGGTGATCGGGGAGGGCTTCGGCTTCGAGGTGACGCACGAGGTGAAGAACCTACTCTACATGTTCTTCGGAGGCGGCCTGGCCGTGTGCGTGTGGAAGTGTTCGTAGCCCCGCCCCCTCAGAGGCCCCGCCTCCCGCTGACGAGGGAACAAACACCAGCGATAATAAACACTTTTTGGAGATCTTTAAAACAGGAAACACAATATTTCTGTTTCCTGTTTCCTCTCTGAAGGGGTGTGTGTGTGTGTGTGTGTGTGTGTGTGTGTGTGTGTGTGTGTGTGTGTGTGTGTGTGTGTGTGTGTGTGTGTGTGTGTGTGTGTGTGTGTGTGTGTGTGTGTGTGTGTGTGTGTGTGTGTGCTGGACACACACTGTCTTCCTTTTTTAGTTTTTTATTAAAACCTCATTTTATTCTCTCTCTCTTTGTTGCCTCTCTCTCTCCGGCCTAAATAAGATTAGTAATATTTTGTACGTGTACATATTAGAGGAAGAAGCCCCGGGAGCCGTTCTCATGTTCATGATCCTGACCCTGTGAGTGAACCTGATTGTACAATAAATAAAGACACCTGTAGAGCTCTGCTTCTCCTTCACGTTGCCTTGGTAACACAGGGTTAGCTGTGAAGCTGGCTCTGGTGCCCCCTGTGGTCTAAAGAGGTAGTGTCTCTACCAGAGTCCCTCGTTCTACTGCAGCCGGTCTGGCCTCATGTCCACGGTGGACTGGTCTCTGCTGGCTCTGGGTCTATCCGGACTGTCTCCGCTTGTGGCCCCGCTGGAGTCAGAGGATCAGGACTAAACAGACTGGTTGGAGACCAGGTAAAGGTTCCTCACAGTCCTTTAGGGTGAGGCCGACAAGAACCCACTGATCAATAATAACGATGTTTCAATGTATCTGCTCATATGAAACCTGAAGACAGTTGAAGCTCCTCCAGAGAACTCGTCTCTAAGGAAAGAAATAAAAGAAACAGAACCTGGTTCCCCCAGAAGAGGGTCACCTCAGGACCCGGTTCCCCCAGAGGAGGGTTCCCCTGTAACCCGGTTCCCCCAGAGGAGGGTTCACCCAGAGGAGGGTTCCCCTGTAACCCGGTTCCCCCAGAGGAGGGTCACTTCAGGACCCGGTTTCCCCAGAGGAGGGTTCCTGTAACCCGGCTGATCTCAGTGAGTTGTTCTGGTCTGTGTGATGGATTCAAGAGGAGACGTTTCCATAGATGATCTATGGTGTGATCGAGGGCCTCCACCCGGGGGTGCAGCTCATTCATTATTCACCCGGATGCTCTTTACAGATCTCACCTCGTTAAATATTAACGTCTCTGCTGGTTGGTTGTCCACGCGGAGGCTTGTGAAGAGCTTATAACCGGGTTATTACAGGGCTAGTCAGACCTGCTGGGCTCAGGGAACCAGGTGGGTTGGAGCCTCTGTATAATTCATATTGCTCTCTTTTTAATCTTATTCTCATGTTATTCTGATTCATGTTATGTCTTTTTATTTTCTCTTATTCTTATTTTTATATACTTAACCTATTTTGCCGGGAGCATCTTGATTAAGATGGGATTGTTTAAAGTTTTCCTATAATGCACCAGATAAACACACAAATAACAGACCAACAGAAACAAGTGTTAAAAAACCAACAATGTGTTTTTAAAAAGGACAATATCTACAAAAACATTTAATAAAATAAAATTAGATTAAATTAAATTAAGTATGATAAACAAAAGGACAAATAAAGAGTAGGTTAAGACAAGTATGTCATTAAAGTGGCACATGCATAGAGTTGTGCACTGCAAGTGTCTTTTCCGGACTAAAAGTGCTCTTTAAATAAAGTGTATAATAATAATAAATAGTTTAATTATAAAAAGTATTATCCAAGACTAAAAGTGCTCTTTAAATAAAGTGTATAATAATAATAAATAGTGTAATTATATAAAGTATTATCCAAGACTAAAAGTGCTCTTTAAATAAGGTTTATAATAATAATAATTAGTGTAACTATAAAACCCAACGCTGAGATTTACCGTTGAACTCGTCTCGAGACAAGAAACGCTCGCGCTGCAGAGGTCGCTGCGCGTCACCGTGACAACCCGCCGTCTCGCGCTGCAGACGTCGCTGCGCGTCACCGTGACAACCCGCCGTCTCGCGCTGCAGACGTCGCTGCGCGTCACCGTGACAACCCGCCGTCTCCGCGGTTACGCGGACAACTTCCTCCTGACCAGGTGAGAGTCCCGTTTGCTCCATTACATTACATGACCTTAAATTACCTTAAATTAGATTAAATTACACGTTATTTATCAGACGCTGTTCTCTAAAGCGACTCACAGCCACGAGAACACACTCAGAACACGAATACAGAGAGCACCTGTTCCCTCGCTGGAGGGCAGCTAACGGCGAGTCGGTTCAAAGTTGGTTAAAAGTAGGTTAGCTAGTCGGTTTAAAGTAGGTTAGCTAGTTGGTTTAAAGTAGGTTAGCTAGTCGGTTTAAAGTAGGTTAGCTAGTTGGTTTAAAGTAGGTTAACTAGTCGGTTTAAAGTAGGTTAGCTAGTTGGTTTAAAGTAGGTTAACTAGTCGGTTCAAGTAGGTTTAAAGTAGGTTAACTAGTCGGTTTAAAGTAGGTTTAAAGTAGGTTAGCTAGTCGGTTTAAAGTAGGTTAACTAGTTGGTTTAACGTAGGTTAGCTAGTCGGTTTAAAGTAGGTTTAAAGTAGGTTAACTAGTCGGTTCAAGTAGGTTTAAAGTAGGTTAACTAGTCGGTTTAAAGTAGGTTAGCTAGTGATATTAGTGTTTAATGACTGTAGTTGAGTCTAAGTTAACCTGTGATATTAGTGTTTAATGACTGTAGTTGAGTCTAAGTTAACCTGTGATATTAGTGTTTAATGACTGTAGTTGAGTCTAAGTTAACCTGTGATATTAGTGTTTAATGACTGTAGTTGAGTCTAAGTTAACCTGTGATATTAGTGTTTAATGACTGTAGTTGAGTCTAAGTTAACCTGTGATATTAGTGTTTAATGACTGTAGTTGAGTCTAAGTTAACCTGTGATATTAGTGTTTAATGACTGTAGTTGAGTCTAAGTTAACCTGTGATATTAGTGTTTAATGACTGTAGTTGAGTCTAAGTTAACCTGTGATATTAGTGTTTAATGACTGTAGTTGAGTCTAAGTTAACCTGTGATATTAGTGTTTAATGACTGTAGTTGAGTCTAAGTTAACCTGTGATATTAGTGTTTAATGACTGTAATTGAGTCTAAGTTAACCTGTGATATTAGTGTTTAATGACTAGTTGAGTTAACCTTCACAGTGCTGTGTGTTCAGCTTCTTCTCGTGATCTCAGAGTGAAGCAGACCAACAGGACTGAAGCGTCTTCACAGATCCAGATCAGAGCATGTCGGCCCCTTCACACAGAGAGTCCCTTGGGGGGCCCCAGAGCGGCAGCAAGGCCTCCAGGGGCCAGAAGACGCCCCGTTGTCCCGGGGCCACCTTACCTCCTCTGCGCTCCGTGAGCGGGCCTCTGTTCAGCCCGCTCTCCGCCTGCGACAGGCTACCGGTGGGGCAACTCCCCCGTCTGGGGGTCCTGGTGGGACCCGGGAGAGCCATCGGGGCCACGGGGTGGGAGGAGAGACCTGGACCGGGGGTCGACCTCCCGATCAGGGCTGCTGCTGAGTGGACAGCACAGAGGTACAATGCTGTTATATATGTGTTTATTTATATATAGCTTTATACATATCTTTATTTATGTAGATCTTTATTTATATATATCTTTATAGATATATATCTTTATGTAGATCTTTATTTATATATATCTTTATTTATATATATATTTATGTATATATATCTTTATTTATGTATATCTTTATTTATATATACTGTATATCTCTTTATATACATCTTTATTTATATATATACACTACCGTTCAAAAGTTTGGGATCACTTAGAAATGTCCTTATTTTTCAAAGAAAAGCATTGTTTTTTTCAATGAAGATAACATTAAATCAATCAGAAATACCCTCTCTACATTGTTAATGTGGTAAATGACTATTCTAGGTGGAAACGTCTGGTTTCTAATGAAATATCTCCAGAGGTGTATAGAGGCCCATTTCCATCAACGATCACTCCAGTGTTCTAATGGTACATTGTGTTTGCTAATCGCCTTAGAAGACTAATGGATGATTAGAAAACCCTTGAAAACCCTTGTGCAATTATGTTAGCACAGCTGAAAACTGTTTTGCTGATGAGAGAAGCTATAAAACTGGCCTTCCTTTGAGCTAGTTGATTATCTGGAGCATCACATTTGTGGGTTCGATAAGACTCTCAAAGTGGCCAGAAAAAAAGAAGTTTCCTGTGAAACTCGCCAGTCTATTCTTGTTCTTAGAAATGAAGGCTATTCCATGCGAGAAATTGCAAAGAAACTGAAAATGTCCTCCAGCGGTGTGTCCTACTCCCTTCAGAGAACAGCACCAACGGGCTCTAACCAGAGCAGAAAGAGAAGTGGGAGGCCCCGGTGCACAACTCAGCAAGAAGACAAGTACATTAGAGTCTCTAGTTTGAGAAATAGACGCCTCACAGGTCCTCAACTGGCAGCTTCTTTAAATGGTACCCGCAAAACGCCAGTGTCAACGTCGACAGTGAAGAGGCGACTCCGGGATGCTGGCCTTCTAGGCAGAGTGGCAAAGAAAAAGCCATATCTGAGACTGGCCAATAAAAAGAAAAGATTGGTATGGGCAAAAGAACACAGGCATTGGACAGAGGAAGATTGGAAAAAGGTGTTCTGGACAGATGAATCCAAGTTTGAGGTGTTTGGATCACACAGAAGAACATTTGTGAGACGCAGAACAGGTGAAAAGATGCTGGAAGAGTGCCTGACACCATCTGTCAAGCATGGTGGAGGTCATGTGATGGTCTGGGGCTGCTTTGGTGCTGGGAAAGTGGGAGGTACCAGGTAAAAGGGATTTTAAATAAGGAAGGCTATCACTCCATTTTGCGACGCCATGCCATACCCTGTGGGCAGCGCTTGATTGGAGCCAATGTCCTCCTCCAACAGGACAATGACCCAAAGCACGCCTCCACATTGTGAAGAACTCTTGAGGGAAGAAGCAGGCAGCTTGCTGTCTGTAATGGAGTGGCCAGTCACCAGATCTCAACCATTGAGCTGTTGTGGGAGCAGCTTGACCGTATGGTCCTCAAGAAGTGCCCATCAAGCCAATCCAACTTGTGGAGGTGCTTCAGGAAGCGTGGGGTGACATTTCAACAGATTACCTCAACAAATTAACAGCTAGAATGCCAAAGGTCTGCAATGCTGGAATTGCTGCAAAAGGAGCATTCTTTGACGAAAGCAAAGTTTGAAGAAAAAAATTAATACTTCAAATAAACAGCATTATTTCTAACCTTGTCAATTTCTTGACTATATTTTCTATACATTTTGCAACTCATTTGATAAATAAAAAATTGTCTGGGTGATCCCAAACTTTTGAACGGTAGTGTATATCTTTATATATATATATATCTTAAAATATATATATATATCGATATAGTCCCTCTCTCTCTCTATACATATATTTATATATATCTATATATAGATATATATTCATATATATTGATATATAGACACGCCGCTCACCCTGGTGGATATGTGTGGTTTTACACATATATATATGAATATATATATATTCATGTATGTATATATATGTATATATATATACATATATATATGTATATATATACCCCTCTCTTGTGTTGACTCAGCCTCACAGAGGAAGATGGATCCATGGCAGTGGATCAGAAGATGGCTCCTCCCCTCTCCGGCGTGAAGGTGGTTGACCTACTGGCTCACAGCGCCCCCGGAGGCGTTGAGCTGTACTACCTCAAGGAGGTGCAGGACTCCGGCAGGTAACCCCCCCCCCCCCTCCGGGCTGTTTGCCTCCACACGTGAAGCCATGCCGACGTGTCCTCTGTGCTCCAGACCCTACGACCTGCAGGTGGTGCGTTTCAGTGACGCGGGCCGCGAGCACTACGTCTTCTCCCGCCACGCCGTCCTCCACGTGACGGAGCGCGGCTACGGGGGCGTGGTCAGCCTGGCCCGGTGGGGCAGGGAGGCGGCGGCCTGGAGAGCGCTGCAGGAAATCCACTTCTTTAGGGACTTCCGGCTGCGCAGAGCGTTCAGCAGGTGAGCCCATGGACAGATCCCTCAGAGCGCTTCCTCTCTCCTCTTCTTCCCTTATTCTCTTCTTCTCTTCTTCTCTTCCTCTCCAGGTGGCAAAGAACCGTCCGGGCCATCGTGTTCCAGAGGAAGTGTTCGTGTCTGCAGGACCAGCTGCTGGTCGCTGTGCCTCCGTTCAGAGAGGCGCTGCTCCTCTTCGCCAGGTGACCTCCACCTCTTCAGTCTGTCCACATCCCAAACCCTCTGACCTCTGACCTCACAGCAGGAACAACTCTGGTTGTTCGGATCAGTGACCCGTGATCTCTTTCAGGGTGGCTGAAGAAGTGCAGCAGACCCCCCCGCCGCCCCTGGACGGGTCTCGAACCTTCACCCTGCCGGAGTTCAGGAGCCGACTGGCGAGCACCAATCAGGAGCTCCTGCGGTCGCTGGAGAGGTTCTCACGGCGCCGCGCCGCCCTGCTGAACGCGGTGACGGACGTCTCTAACGTGGAGGACCGATCGCACGAGTCCGTTTGTTCATTGCTCTCTTGACTCTGAATGTTCCCCAGGTGAAGCAGCGCGTCTACGAGGACCTGCAGCGGCTGCAGCTTCACCTGGAACGCGCCAACAAAGCGTCCGGCGGCCGCGAGCAGCCGCTGCACCTCCTCGCGGCCCACCGGCAGCGGCTGCAGGAGGACTCGGCCCGGGCCCGCGGCGCCCTGCTCAAACTGGGCCGCTTCGCCGCGCTCGTGGACCGGATGACCCTGCAGAGCCTCGTCACGGCCGCCCAGAGAGGCGCCGCGGCGTTCCTCAGCCACGTGGTGCAGGTGACCGTAGCTCCGCCCCCCGGCTCTGCCACATCACCACCTCAAGCCTCAGGCTGACTGGATGACGGTGTGTCTCTGAGTCTCTGTGTCTCTGTCTCTCTGTGTCTCTGTCTCTCTGTGTCTTTGTGTCTTTGTGTCTTTGTGTCTCTGTGGTTCTGTGTCTCTGTCTCTCTGTGTCTCTGTGGTTCTGTCTCTTTGTGTCTCTGTCTCTCTGTGTCTCTGTGGTTCTGTCTCTTTGTGTCTTTGTGTCTCTGTCTCTCTGTGTCTCTGTGGTTCTGTCTCTTTGTGTCTCTGTGTCTTTGTGTCTCTGTGTCTCTGTGTCTCTGTGGTTCTGTCTCTTTGTGTCTCTGTGTCTCTGTCTCTCTGTGGTTCTGTCTCTTTGTGTCTCTGTGTCTCTCTGTGTCTCTGTGGTTCTGTCTCTTTGTGTCTGTGTCTTTGTGTCTCTGTGGTTCTGTCTCTTTGTGTCTCTGTGTCTCTGTGGTTCTGTCTCTTTGTGTCTCTGTGTCTTTGTGTCTCTGTGGTTCTGTGTCTCTGTGGTTCTGTCTCTTTGTGCCTCTGTGTCTCTGTCTCTCTGTGTCTCTGTGGTTCTGTCTCTTTGTGTCTTTGTGTCTCTGTGGTTCTGTGTCTCTGTGGTTCAGAGGCCTCCTCAGCGCGCTCTCTTCCTCACCGAGCTGAGCTTCAGTGCCGAAGGTCCTCTGGTTCTGGACCCGCCGTTGACCCTCTTCCAGGAGGCTGTGAGCGGAGCCCTGCAGGACGCCGGCGCCGCCTTCACCCAGGTCCTCCTCGCCGGCAGACACTTTGTTTAGAAGCTTTCAGACATATTTCACTTTTATTAAGTTATCGATCCAACGGCGTCTGAAGAGAAGAAGAAGTCTTTCCCTTCAGGCCCTGGTGGTTCCTCATTGGGTTCTCTCTGTAGATGTGTGTGACCTGTGGATTCTTCCTGGAGCTCAGCGATCGTTTCTTCACCTCCGGTCCAGCTCCGGACCCCCCCCCCGAGCTCAGGCGTCCAGGTGAGCGGTCGTGCTTCCTGTCGCCGCGTGCTCACGCCGGGTTAACCGTGTGTTGATTCTCAGGTGAGGACGTGGACCGCGACGCGGCGCCCGGCCGCAGGATGTCCTGCTGCTCGCGGCCGCTCGGAGACCCGGCGGCGGCGCCCGGGCTCTCGGTGCTCGGCAACCGGCCGCACGGCGGCTACCGGCCGCTGCTCCGGGAGCGGCTGCGGTGGCTGCTGGGCCGCGGCGACGTGGCAGAGCGAGCGCAGGCGGAGCTGCACCGGAGCGCCGAGGCAGGACTCTGAACCACAAGCCGGAGAAGCGCCGACGCGTCGTCCTCGTGCTCACGGCCCGTTCTGCTCTCAGGAGGCCCGGCTGCAGCTCCAGCGGCGCTGCGAGAGCTTCTCCTGGCTGCCGGACGCCCAGGCGCCGGTCCTCCGGTGGACCGGCGCCTCTCTGGAGTCCATGGAGGGTCAGCCTGCTGCGGCGTACCTGCAGCTGGTGGAGGCGCTGCGCCGCTGGGCCCTCAGAGTCCAGGAGGTGCCCTCGTCCTTCTCCACCGGCGGCCGGCTGCTGGAGGTCCGCTGCTCCGGCCTGAAGGAGCGGCTCGGTGAGTCTCTCTCCGGAGCGCTCGGCCGGCGCGAGTCTCCGCCGAGCGCTCCGTCTGTTTCTGAAGGGCTGCAGCTGAGGCGCCTGGAGGAGGAAGTCCTGCGGCGGCTGCTGGACCGGATCCAGCTGCTCTCTGGCGGCCTGCTGGCCGACATGGAGGAGGCTGCTGAGCAGCTCGCCACGGACCCCCGAGACCTCCAGCAGCTCTCCGCCTTCGCCGCCGTGGTAAAGGAGCTCCGCTGCACTCGTTTACCAAACGCCCCGGGGCTGCACGATGAGGTCTCTGAGGACCCCCTCCACATGGTTCTGATGGACCGGGCCAGGACGCACACCTCCTCCACCCACGTGCTGCATGTCTCCTCAGACCAGGGCGTCCGGGGCGTCGTTGGCCGCCACGCAGACTCGCCTGGACTACGTCCGCGCCCTCCAGGACGCCGTGGCCACGGCCTTCAGGCAGATGACTGGGCCGGAAGTCACTCTGGAGGAAAAGGTTCGGAGAGGACGCACGGCTCCTCGTGGTTCTGTGGTTCTCATTGGTTCTGTCTCCAGCTGCGGGCCGCGTGGGTCCGCCTCGTTCCCCTGGTGAAGCGAGCGGAAGGCGTGGTGAGCGGCCGCCGCCCCCCTGTGGCCGACGCCTTGGACTCCATGTTCTCCTTCCTGGCCCGCGACCTGAGGAGGAGGGTCTCCGAAGCCACGTCCGGACCCTTCCTGGACCCGACCCAGAAGGCGCAGCACATGGCGGCCCAGCTGAAGCTCGTGCGTGTGCACGTGCACGACCTCATCGCCAAGCTGCAGCGACTCGGCAGCAAGAGCCACGAGCTGCACGGTGAGAGCTGGGAGACGGGGGGGTCTCTAGACCGCTGTGAAGGACTTGGTGGTGGTCTATGGACCGGTATAAAGGACTTGGTGGTGGTCTATGGACCTCCATAAAGGACTTGGTGGTCTCTAGACCTCCATAGAGGACTTGCTGGTCTCTAGACCTCCATAGAGGACTTGCTGGTCTCTGGACCTCCATAAAGGACTTGGTGGTCTCTGGACCTCCATAGAGGACTTGCTGGTCTCTAGACCTCCATAGAGGACTTGCTGGTCTCTAGACCTCCATAAAGGACTTGGTGGTCTCTGGACCTCCATAAAGGACTTGGTGGTCTCTAGACCTCCATAAAGGACTTGGTGGTCTCTAGACCTCCATAGAGGACTTGGTGGTCTCTAGACCTCCATAGAGGACTTGCTGGTCTCTAGACCTCCATAAAGGACTTGGTGGTCTCTAGACCTCCATAGAGGACTTGGTGGTCTCTAGACCTCCATAGAGGACTTGGTGGTCTCTAGACCTCCATAGAGGACTTGCTGGTCTCTAGACCTCCATAGAGGCCTTGGTGGTCTCTAGACCTCCATAGAGGACTTGCTGGTCTCTAGACCTCCATAGAGGCCTTGGTGGTCTCTAGACCTCCATAGAGGACTTGCTGGTCTCTAGACCTCCATAAAGGACTTGGTGGTCTCTAGACCTCCATAAAGGACTTGCTGGTCTCTAGACCTCCATAAAGGACTTGGTGGTCTCTAGACCTCCATAGAGGACTTGCTGGTCTCTAGACCTCCATAGAGGACTTGCTGGTCTCTAGACTTCCATAAAGGACTTGGTGGTCTCTAGACCTCCATCGAGGACTTGCTGGTCTCTAGACCTCCATAGAGGACTTGCTGGTCTCTGGACCTCCATAAAGGACTTGCTGGTCTCTAGACCTCCATAGAGGACTTGCTGGTCTCTAGACTTCCATAAAGGACTTGGTGGTCTCTAGACCTCCATCGAGGACTTGCTGGTCTCTAGACCTCCATAGAGGACTTGCTGGTCTCTGGACCTCCGTAAAGGACTTGCTGGTCTCTAGACCTCCAGAGAGGACTTGCTGGTCTCTAGACCTCCATAGAGGACTTGCTGGTCTCTAGACCTCCATAAAGGACTTGGTGGTCTCTAGACCTCCATAGAGGACTTGCTGGTCTCTAGACCTCCATAGAGGACTTGGTGGTCTCTAGACCTCCATAGAGGCCTTGCTGGTCTCTAGACCTCCATAAAGGACTTGGTGGTCTCTAGACCTCCATAGAGGACTTGCTGGTCTCTAGACCTCCATAGAGGACTTGCTGGTCTCTAGACCTCCATAGAGGCCTTGCTGGTCTCTAGACCTCCATAGAGGCCTTGCTGGTCTCTAGACCTCCATAGAGGACTTGCTGGTCTCTAGACCTCCATAGAGGACTTGGTGGTCTCTAGACCTCCATAAAGGACTTGCTGGTCTCTAGACCTCCATAGAGGACTTGCTGGTCTCTAGACCTCCATAGAGGACTTGCTGGTCTCTAGACCTCCATAAAGGACTTGGTGGTCTCTAGACCTCCATAGAGGACTTGCTGGTCTCTAGACCTCCATAGAGGACTTGCTGGTCTCTAGACCTCCATAGAGGCCTTGCTGGTCTCTAGACCTCCATAGAGGCCTTGCTGGTCTCTAGACCTCCATAGAGGCCTTGCTGGTCTCTAGACCTCCATAGAGGACTTGCTGGTCTCTAGACCTCCATAGAGGCCTTGCTGGTCTCTAGACCTCCATAGAGGACTTGCTGGTCTCTAGACCTCCATAGAGGACTTGCTGGTCTCTAGACCTCCATAGAGGACTTGCTGGTCTCTAGACCTCCATAGAGGCCTTGCTGGTCTCTAGACCTCCATAGAGGACTTGCTGGTCTCTAGACCTCCATAGAGGCCTTGCTGGTCTCTAGACCTCCATAGAGGACTTGCTGGTCTCTAGACCTCCATAGAGGCCTTGCTGGTCTCTAGACCTCCATAGAGGACTTGCTGGTCTCTAGACCTCCATAGAGGACTTGCTGGTCTCTTGCCCCCAACAGAACGTCCCATGGAGTTGGGCGTGTTGACCGCAGACGTTCAGAAGCTGGACGCCCGCTGTGAGCTGTGGGCGCTGAGGGCGGAGTCCACGGCCTGGATGGACCAATGGGAGCAGCTGCTGCTCTGTCAGGTGACGCTCTGCTCGTGAGCTGGATGACAAACTGTTCTCGGTCCACCTGAGGGCGAACGTCTCTCTGGTTCCCCGTCAGGTGGTGGTGTCACAGGCCCAAGGGAACATCTCCAGGTGGAAGGAGCGAGCGCTGTCCCTCACCTGTGTGATCCCTACCCATGATGCATTGCTGCAGGACACGTCAGGGACGCTGCAGAGCTACAGCTGTCGAGTTGCCTTCCTGTCGGCGCTGCAGAGCCCGTCACTCAAACAGCGACACTGGAAGGACATCCTCCAAGGTCAGCTGACGCCCACCGGAGCGTCTTCATCTCGTTCAAGGAGGGAGGAGAACTCACTAAACTCACTAAACTCATTCAATTCAATTCAGTTTATTTGTATAGCCCAATTTCACAAATTACAAATTTGTCTCGGAGTGCTTTACAATCTGTACACATAGACATCCCTGACCTTTGACCTCACATCGGATCAGGAAAAACTCCCAAATAACCCTTCAGGGGGAAAAAAGGTCAGAACCCTTGAGGAGAGCAACAGAGGAGGATCCCTCTCCAGGATGGACAGGACAATAGATGTCATGTGACCAGAAGGACAGATTAGAGTTTAAATACATTCAATGAATGTGACAGAGTGTATGAATAATAGTAGGCATATTCCACGATGGAGACCTCCACGATCCATCAGGCAGATGGCGGTGGGGAGGAGGAGTGGGCGGAGTCTCAACAGGACACTAAACTCACTCAACTCACTCAATGTGAGTCACCTCCCTCCATCGGAGCAGCTGCTGCACGAGGCCGTCGGTCCTGACCCTGACCCTGACCCTGACCCATGATCTCACCTCAGGCCAGCTGTACGACCCGGAGAAGGAGGTGAAGGTCTCTCAACTGATGTCTCAGCAACTTGACCACACACGCATCACCAAGGTGAGATGTATTATATATAATAACTAGGGCTGTCAATCGATTTAAAAAAATTAACTAAGTCATCGCACATTTTGAAATTCATTAATCGCGATTAAAAGTTTTTTTTTCTTCTAAAGACTAAATCTTCTAAATGAACGAGTAATCCCTTAAGACAGCGTGTATTTTAGACACTTGTTTAATTGTATTCTTTTTTAAAGACTAAACTTCCCACAGAGCTGTGTTTTCAAAGAGGCTCCTACCTATAAAGTGCCAGCGAGGTATTTAATATTGTGGATGATAAATTGTTTCTTCAGTGAAACATCCAGATCAGTAAAAAAATGTGTATTAGAGACACATTGGTCCTGTCATCTTTAACATGAACAGCAGAACCAGTGGCCTTGGTAACTGACAAATATGTAATGTTAACCCTCTGGAGGCTGGGGGCATTTTCTCGATTTTACAAAAAAATGTAAATTCACCTTTTAAAGTCTTTTGCATGTGACACATCCCAGTGTTTCCCCCACCATTCTACAGGCATGAGAATCCCTCACCTTCGTGAAATCGCGTTTTGAAACAAAATAGGTGACTTACGTGAATCGTGTAGATCCGAAGAGTTTTGTTTTGGGGTAGAGGGGGTCAATTCCGGCGTATTATGAGATTGAGTGGGAACAGCAGAAAATGTGGAGTGGTGCTCTTCAATAGAACATCTTTGATGGGACGTCTGTTGCTGGTCGGCCAATCAGCGTAAGATACGGTTCTTTCCTTAGCGTCTTTGTTCTTTATTAAACTAAACGTCTGTTGTTGGTCGCTCTTTAGCAGAAGTATTTTAGTCTCAATACTTCAAAAGGAAGCCTTAGAGATCAGGCGCGCTGCTCCGTGTCGAGCTGTCTGCGCTGCGCTAACAGAGGGGCGTTAAGTGGCCGAATTTGTTCTAAAAATTATTAAAAAAAACAAGTCTGTTGTTGTCTCCAGCAGAAGTAATGTACAGTTCTTTCCTTAGAGACTCTTTGTATCTTCTATTAAACTAAACGTCTGTTGTTGGTCGTCTCTCCAGCAGAAGTAATGTACGGTTCATAATTTCCTTAGAGATCTTTGTTCTTTATGGTATACTAAACGTCTGTTGTTGCGTCTCTCCAGCAGAAGTAATGCGGTTCTTTCCTTAGAAGCGTCTTTGTTCTTTATTAAACTAAACGTCTGTTGTTGGTCGTCTCCAGCAGAAGTAATACGGTTCTTTCTTAGAGGCGATCTTTGTTCTTTATTAAACTAAACGTCTGTTGCTGGTCGTCTACAGCAGAAGTAATGTACGGTTCTTTCCTTAGAGACGTCTTTGTTCTTTATTAAACTAAACGTCTGTTGTTGGTCGTCTACAGCAGAAGTAATGTACAGTTCTTTCCTTTAGCGTCTTTGTTCTTTATTAAACTAAACGTCTGTTGTTGGTCGTCTCTACAGCAGAAGTAATGTACGGTTCTTTCCTTAGAGACGTCTTTGTTCTTTATTAAACTAAACGTCTGTTGTTGGCCATCTCTCCAGCAGAAGTAATGTACGGTTCTTTCCTTAGAGCGTCTTTGTTCTTTATTAAACTAAGCGTCTGTTGTTGGTCGTCTCTCCAGCAGAAGTAATGTCACAGTTCTTTCCTTAGAGACGTCTTTGTTCTTTATTAAACTAAACGTCTGTTGTTGGTCGTCTCTCCAGCAGAAGTAATGTACGGTTCTTTCCTTAGAGGCGTCTTTGTTCTTTATTAAACTAAACGTCTGTTGTTGGTCGTCTCTACAGCAGAAGTAATGTACGGTTCTTTCCTTAGAGGCGTCTTTGTTCTTTATTAAACTAAACGTCTGTTGTTGGTCGTCTCTCCAGCAGAAGTAATGTACGGTTCTTTCCTTAGAGACGTCTTTGTTCTTTATTAAACTAAACGTCTGTTGTTGGTCGTCTCTCCAGCAGAAGTAATGTACGGTTCTTTCCTTAGAGCGTCTTTGTTCTTTATTAAACTAAACGTCTGTTGTTGGTCGTCTCTCCAGCAGAAGTAATATACGGTTCTTTCCTTAGAGCGTCTTTGTTCTTTATTAAACTAAGCGTCTGTTGTTGGTCGTCTCTCCAGCAGAAGTAATATACGGTTCTTTCCTTAGAGCGTCTTTGTTCTTTATTAAACTAAACGTCTGTTGTTGGTCGTCTCTCCAGCAGAAGTAATGTACGGTTCTTTCCTTAGAGCGTCTTTGTTCTTTATTAAACTAAACGTCTGTTGTTGGTCGTCTCTACAGCAGAAGTAATGCGGTTCTTTCCTTAGAGCGTCTTTGTTCTTTATTAAACTAAGCGTCTGTTGTTGGTCGTCTCTCCAGCAGAAGTAATGTACGGTTCTTTCCTTAGAGCGTCTTTGTTCTTTATTAAACTAAGCGTCTGTTGTTGGTCGTCTCTCCAGCAGAAGTAATGTGCAGTTCTTTCCTTAGAGCGTCTTTGTTCTTTATTAAACTAAGCGTCTGTTGTTGGTCGTCTCTCCAGCAGAAGTAATGTACGGTTCTTTCCTTAGAGCGTCTTTGTTCTTTATTAAACTAAACGTCTGTTGTTGGTCGTCTCTCCAGCAGAAGTAATGTACGGTTCTTTCCTTAGAGCGTCTTTGTTCTTTATTAAACTAAACGTCTGTTGTTGGTCGTCTCTACAGCAGAAGTAATGTACGGTTCTTTCCTTAGAGCGTCTTTGTTCTTTATTAAACTAAACGTCTGTTGTTGGTCGTCTCTCCAGCAGCAGTAATGTGCGGTTCTTTCCTTAGAGTGGTTGTTGTTCTTTATTAAACTAAACGTCTGTTGTTGGTCGTCTCTCCAGCAGAAGTAATGTCGGTTCTTTCCTTAGAGGCGTCTTTGTTCTTTATTAAACTAAACGTCTGTTGTTGGTCGTCTCTCCAGCAGAAGTAATGTACGGTTCTTTCCTTAGAGACGTCTTTGTTCTTTATTAAACTAAACGTCTGTTGTTGGTCGTCTCTCCAGCAGAAGTAATGTCGGTTCTTTCCTTAGAGGCGTCTTTGTTCTTTATTAAACTAAACGTCTGTTGTTGGTCGTCTCTACAGCAGAAGTAATGTACGGTTCTTTCCTTAGACGTCTTTGTTCTTTATTAAACTAAACGTCTGTTGTTGGTCGTCTCTCAGCAGAAGTAATGTACGGTTCTTTCCTTAGAGCGTCTTTGTTCTTTATTAAACTAAACGTCTGTTGTTGGTCGTCTCTCCAGCAGAAGTAATGCGGTTCTTTCCTTAGAGCGTCTTTGTTCTTTATTAAACTAAACGTCTGTTGTTGGTCGTCTCTCCAGCAGAAGTAATGTACGGTTCTTTCCTTAGAGCGTCTTTGTTCTTTATTAAACTAAACGTCTGTTGTTGGTCGTCTCTCCAGCAGAAGTAATGTACGGTTCTTTCCTTAGAGACGTCTTTGTTCTTTATTAAACTAAACGTCTGTTGTTGGTCGTCTCTCCAGCAGAAGTAATGTACGGTTCTTTCCTTAGAGCGTCTTTGTTCTTTATTAAACTAAGCGTCTGTTGTTGGTCGTCTCTCCAGCAGAAGTAATGTACGGTTCTTTCCTTAGAGGCGTCTTTGTTCTTTATTAAACTAAACGTCTGTTGTTGGTCGTCTCTACAGCAGAAGTAATGTACGGTTCTTTCCTTAGAGCGTCTTTGTTCTTTATTAAACTAAACGTCTGTTGTTGGTCGTCTCCAGCAGAAGTAATGTACGGTTCTTTCCTTAGAGGCGTCTTTGTTCTTTATTAAACTAAGCGTCTGTTGTTGGTCGTCTCTCCAGCAGAAGTAATGTACGGTTCTTTCCTTAGACGTCTTTGTTCTTTATTAAACTAAACGTCTGTTGTTGGTCGTCTCCAGCAGAAGTAATGCGGTTCTTTCCTTAGAGACGTCTTTGTTCTTTATTAAACTAAACGTCTGTTGTTGGTCGTCTCTCCAGCAGAAGTAATGTACGGTTCTTTCCTTAGAGGCGTCTTTGTTCTTTATTAAACTAAGCGTCTGTTGTTGGTCGTCTCTCCAGCAGAAGTAATGTACGGTTCTTTCCTTAGAGACGTCTTTGTTCTTTATTAAACTAAACGTCTGTTGTTGGTCGTCTCTCCAGCAGAAGTAATATACGGTTCTTTCCTTAGAACGTCTTTGTTCTTTATTAAACTAAACGTCTGTTGTTGGTCGTCTCTCCAGCAGAAGTAATGTACGGTTCTTTCCTTAGAGGCGTCTTTGTTCTTTATTAAACTAACGTCTGTTGTTGGTCGTCTCTACAGCAGAAGTAATGTACGGTTCTTTCCTTAGAGCGTCTTTGTCCTTTATTATACTAAACGTCTGTTGTTGGTCGTCTCTCAGCAGAAGTAATGTACGGTTCTTTCCTTAGACGTCTTAGTTCTTTATTAAACTAAACGTCTGTTGTTGGTCGTCTCTCAGCAGAAGTAATGTACGGTTCTTTCCTTAGAGCGTCTTTGTTCTTTATTAAACTAAACGTCTGTTGTTGGTCGTCTCTCCAGCAGAAGTAATGTGGTTCTTTCCTTAGAGACGTGTTTGTTCTTTATTAAACTAAACGTCTGTTGTTGGTCGTCTCTCCAGCAGAAGTAATGTACGGTTCTTTCCTTAGAGCGTCTTTGTTCTTTATTAAACTAAACGTCTGTTGTTGGTCGTCTCTCAGCAGAAGTAATGTACGGTTCTTTCCTTAGAGCGTCTTTGTTCTTTATTAAACTAAACGTCTGTTGTTGGTCGTCTCTCCAGCAGAAGTAATGTACGGTTCTTTCCTTAGAGACGTCTTTGTTCTTTATTAAACTAAACGTCTGTTGTTGGTCGTCTCTCCAGCAGAAGTAATGTACGGTTCTTTCCTTAGAGCGTCTTTGTTCTTTATTAAACTAAACGTCTGTTGTTGGTCGTCTCTCCAGCAGAAGTAATGTACGGTTCTTTCCTTAGACGTCTTTGTTCTTTATTAAACTAAACGTCTGTTGTTGGTCGTCTCTCCAGCAGAAGTAATGTACGGTTCTTTCCTTAGAGACGTCTTTGTTCTTTATTAAACTAAGCGTCTGTTGTTGGTCGTCTCTCCAGCAGAAGTAATGTACGGTTCTTTCCTTAGAGGCGTCTTTGTTCTTTATTAAACTAAACGTCTGTTGTTGGTCGTCTCTCCAGCAGAAGTAATGTACGGTTCTTTCCTTCGAGTCGTCTTTGGTCTTTATTAAACTAAACCTCTGTTGTTGGTCGTCTCTCCAGCAGAAGTAATGCGGTTCTTTCCTTCGAGACGTCTTTGTTCTTTATTAAACTAAACGTCTGTTGTTGGTCGTCTCTCCAGCAGAAGTAATCTACGGTTCTTTCCTTAGAGGCGTCTTTGTTCTTTATTAAACTAAACGTCTGTTGTTGGTCGTCTCTCCAGCAGAAGTAATGTACGGTTCTTTCCTTAGAGACGTCTTTGTTCTTTATTAAACTAAACGTCTGTTGTTGGTCGTCTCTCCAGCAGAAGTAATGTACGGTTCTTTCCTTAGAGACGTCTTTGTTCTTTATTAAACTAAACGTCTGTTGTTGGTCGTCTCTCCAGCAGAAGTAATGTACGGTTCTTTCCTTAGAGGCGTCTTTGTTCTTTATTAAACTAAACGTCTGTTGTTGGTCGTCTCTACAGCAGAAGTAATGTACGGTTCTTTCCTTAGAGTCGTCTTTGTTCTTTATTAAACTAAACGTCTGTTGTTGGTCGTCTCTCCAGCAGAAGTAATGTACGGTTCTTTCCTTAGACGTCTTTGTTCTTTATTAAACTAAACGTCTGTTGTTGGTCGTCTCCAGCAGAAGTAATGTACGGTTCTTTCCTTAGACGTCTTTGTTCTTTATTAAACTAAACGTCTGTTGTTGGTCGTCTCTCCAGCAGAAGTAATGTGGTTCTTTCCTTAGAGCGTCTTTGTTCTTTATTAAACTAAACGTCTGTTGTTGGTCGTCTCTCCAGCAGAAGTAATGTACGGTTCTTTCCTTAGAGACGTCTTTGTTCTTTATTAAACTAAACGTCTGTTGTTGGTCGTCTCTCCAGCAGAAGTAATGTACGGTTCTTTCCTTAGAGCGTCTTTGTTCTTTATTAAACTAAACGTCTGTTGTTGGTCGTCTCTCAGCAGAAGTAATGTACGGTTCTTTCCTTAGAGCGTCTTTGTTCTTTATTAAACTAAACGTCTGTTGTTCGTCTCTCCAGCAGAAGTAATGTACGGTTCTTTCCTTAGAGGCGTCTTTGTTCTTTATTAAACTAAACGTCTGTTGTTGGTCGTCTCTCCAGCAGAAGTAATGTACGGTTCTTTCCTTAGAGACGTCTTTGTTCTTTATTAAACTAAACGTCTGTTGTTGGTCGTCTCTCCAGCAGAAGTAATGTACGGTTCTTTCCTTAGAGGCGTCTTTGTTCTTTATTAAACTAAACGTCTGTTGTTGGTCGTCTCTCCAGCAGAAGTAATGTCGGTTCTTTCCTTAGGCGTCTTTGTTCTTTATTAAACTAAACGTCTGTTGTTGGTCGTCTCTCAGCAGAAGTAATGTACGGTTCTTTCCTTAGAGCGTCTTTGTTCTTTATTAAACTAAACGTCTGTTGTTGGTCGTCTCTCAGCAGAAGTAATGTACGGTTCTTTCCTTAGAGACGTCTTTGTTCTTTATTAAACTAAACGTCTGTTGTTGGTCGTCTCCAGCAGAAGTAATACGGTTCTTTCCTTAGAGACGTCTTTGTTCTTTATTAAACTAAACGTCTGTTGTTGGTCGTCTCTCAGCAGAAGTAATGTACGGTTCTTTCCTTAGAGCGTCTTTGTTCTTTATTAAACTAAACGTCTGTTGTTGGTCGTCTCTCCAGCAGAAGTAATGTACGGTTCTTTCCTTAGAGCGTCTTTGTTCTTTATTAAACTAAACGTCTGTTGTTGGTCGTCTCTCCAGCAGAAGTAATGTACGGTTCTTTCCTTAGAGCGTCTTTGTTCTTTATTAAACTAAACGTCTGTTGTTGGTCGTCTCTCCAGCAGAAGTAATGTACGGTTCTTTCCTTAGAGGCGTCTTTGTTCTTTATTAAACTAAACGTCTGTTGTTGGTCGTCTCTCCAGCAGAAGTAATGTACGGTTCTTTCCTTAGAGGCGTCTTTGTTCTTTATTAAACTAAACGTCTGTTGTTGGTCGTCTCTCCAGCAGAAGTAATGTGCGGTTCTTTCCTTAGAGACGTCTTTGTTCTTTATTAAACTAAACGTCTGTTGTTGGTCGTCTCTCCAGCAGAAGTAATGTACGGTTCTTTCCTTAGACGTCTTTGTTCTTTATTAAACTAAACGTCTGTTGTTGGTCGTCTCTCCAGCAGAAGTAATGTACGGTTCTTTCCTTAGAGCGTCTTTGTTCTTTATTAAACTAAACGTCTGTTGTTGGTCGTCTCTCCAGCAGAAGTAATGTACGGTTCTTTCCTTCGAGCCGTCTTTGTTCTTTATTAAACTAAACGTCTGTTGTTGGTCGTCTCTCCAGCAGAAGTAATGTACGGTTCTTTCCTTAGAGCGTCTTTGTTCTTTATTAAACTAAACGTCTGTTGTTGGTCGTCTCTCCAGCAGAAGTAATGTACGGTTCTTTCCTTAGAGGCGTCTTTGTTCTTTATTAAACTAAACGTCTGTTGTTGGTCGTCTCTCCAGCAGAAGTAATGTACGGTTCTTTCCTTAGAGTCGTCTTTGTTCTTTATTAAACTAAACGTCTGTTGTTGGTCGTCTCTACAGCAGAAGTAATGTACGGTTCTTTCCTTAGAGGCGTCTTTGTTCTTTATTAAACTAAACGTCTGTTGTTGGTCGTCTCTCCAGCAGAAGTAATGTACGGTTCTTTCCTTAGAGCCGTCTTTGTTCTTTATTAAACTAAACGTCTGTTGTTGGTCGTCTCTCCAGCAGAAGTAATGTACGGTTCTTTCCTTAGAGACGTCTTTGTTCTTTATTAAACTAAACGTCTGTTGTTGGTCGTCTCTCCAGCAGAAGTAATGTACGGTTCTTTCCTTAGAGCGTCTTTGTTCTTTATTAAACTAAACGTCTGTTGTTGGTCGTCTCTCCAGCAGAAGTAATGTACGGTTCTTTCCTTAGAGACGTCTTTGTTCTTTATTAAACTAAACGTCTGTTGTTGGTCGTCTCTCCAGCAGAAGTAATGTACGGTTCTTTCCTTAGAGCGTCTTTGTTCTTTATTAAACTAAACGTCTGTTGTTGGTCGTCTCTCCAGCAGAAGTAATGTACGGTTCTTTCCTTAGAGGCGTCTTTGTTCTTTATTAAACTAAGCGTCTGTTGTTGGTCGTCTCTCCAGCAGAAGTAATGTACGGTTCTTTCCTTAGAGACGTCTTTGTTCTTTATTAAACTAAACGTCTGTTGTTGGTCGTCTCTCCAGCAGAAGTAATGTACGGTTCTTTCCTTAGAGCGTCTTTGTTCTTTATTAAACTAAACGTCTGTTGTTGGTCGTCTCTCCAGCAGAAGTAATGTACGGTTCTTTCCTTAGAGCTGTCTCTGTTCTTTATTAAACTAAACGTCTGTTGTTGGTCGTCTCTCCAGCAGAAGTAATGTCGGTTCTTTCCTTAGAGCGTCTTTGTTCTTTATTAAACTAAACGTCTGTTGTTGGTCGTCTCTCCAGCAGAAGTAATGTACGGTTCTTTCCTTAGAGCGTCTTTGTTCTTAATTAAACTAAACGTCTGTTGTTGGTCGTCTCTCAGCAGAAGTAATGTACGGTTCTTTCCTTAGAGACGTCTTTGTTCTTTATTAAACTAAACGTCTGTTGTTGGTCGTCTCTCCAGCAGAAGTAATGTCGGTTCTTTCCTTAGAGCGTCTTTGTTCTTTTTTAAACTAAACGTCTGTTGTTGGTCGTCTCTCAGCAGAAGTAATGTACGGTTCTTTCCTTAGAGGCGTCTTTGTTCTTTATTAAACTAAACGTCTGTTGTTGGTCGTCTCTCCAGCAGAAGTAATGTACGGTTCTTTCCTTAGACGTCTTTGTTCTTTATTAAACTAAACGTCTGTTGTTGGTCGTCTCTCCAGCAGAAGTAATGTACGGTTCTTTCCTTAGAGGCGTCTTTGTTCTTTATTAAACTAAACGTCTGTTGTTGGTCGTCTCTACATCAGAAGTAATGTACGGTTCCTTCCTTAGAGGCGTCTTTGTTCTTTATTAAACTAAACGTCTGTTGTTGGTCGTCTCCAGCAGAAGTAATGTACGGTTCTTTCCTTAGAGACGTCTTTGTTCTTTATTAAACTAAACGTCTGTTGTTGGTCGTCTCTCCAGCAGAAGTAATGTACGGTTCTTTCCTTAGAGACGTCTTTGTTCTTTATTAAACTAAACGTCTGTTGTTGGTCGTCTCCAGCAGAAGTAATGTACGGTTCTTTCCTTAGAGACGTCTTTGTTCTTTATTAAACTAAACGTCTGTTGTTGGTCGTCTCTACAGCAGAAGTAATGTACGGTTCTTTCCTTAGACGTCTTTGTTCTTTATTAAACTAAACGTCTGTTGTTGGTCGTCTCCAGCAGAAGTAATGTACGGTTCTTTCCTTCAAGATGTCTTTGTTCTTTATTAAACTAAACGTCTGTTGTTGGTCGTCTCCAGCAGAAGTAATGTACGGTTCTTTCCTTAGAGACGTCTTTGTTCTTTATTAAACTAAACGTCTGTTGTTGGTCGTCCTCCAGCAGAAGTAATGTACGGTTCTTTCCTTAGACGTCTTTGTTCTTTATTAAACTAAACGTCTGTTGTTGGTCGTCTCCAGCAGAAGTAATGTACGGTTCTTTCCTTAGAGACGTCTTTGTTCTTTATTAAACTAAACGTCTGTTGTTGGTCGTCTCTCCAGCAGAAGTAATGTACGGTTCTTTCCTTAGAGACGTCTTTGTTCTTTATTAAACTAAACGTCTGTTGTTGGTCGTCTCTCCAGCAGAAGTAATGTACGGTTCTTTCCTTAGAGACGTCTTTGTTCTTTATTAAACTAAACGTCTGTTGTTGGTCGTCTCTCCAGCAGAAGTAATACGGTTCTTTCCTTAGAGCGTCTTTGTTCTTTATTAAACTAAACGTCTGTTGTTGGTCGTCTCCAGCAGAAGTAATGCGGTTCTTTCCTTAGAGCGTCTTTGTTCTTTATTAAACTAAACGTCTGTTGTTGGTCGTCTCCAGCAGAAGTAATGTACGGTTCTTTCCTTAGAGACGTCTTTGTTCTTTATTAAACTAAACGTCTGTTGTTGGTCGTCTCCAGCAGAAGTAATGTACGGTTCTTTCCTTAGAGCGTCTTTGTTCTTTATTAAACTAAACGTCTGTTGTTGGTCGTCTCTCCAGCAGAAGTAATGTACGGTTCTTTCCTTAGAGACGTCTTTGTTCTTTATTAAACTAAACGTCTGTTGTTGGTCGTCTCTGCAGCAGAAGTAATGTACGGTTCTTTCCTTAGAGACGTCTTTGTTCTTTATTAAACTAAACGTCTGTTGTTGGTCGTCTCTCCAGCAGAAGTAATGTACGGTTCTTTCCTTAGAGACGTCTTTGTTCTTTATTAAACTAAACGTCTGTTGTTGGTCGTCTCTCCAGCAGAAGTAATGTATGGTTCTTTCCTTAGAGACGTCTTTGTTCTTTATTAAACTAAACGTCTGTTGTTGGTCGTCTCTCCAGCAGAAGTAATGTACGGTTCTTTCCTTAGACGTCTTTGTTCTTTATTAAACTAAACGTCTGTTGTTGGTCGTCTCTCCAGCAGAAGTAATGTACGGTTCTTTCCTTAGAGACGTCTTTGTTCTTTATTAAACTAAACGTCTGTTGTTGGTCGTCTCTGCAGCAGAAGTAATGTACGGTTCTTTCCTTAGAGACGTCTTTGTTCTTTATTAAACTAACGTCTGTTGTTGGTCGTCTCTCCAGCAGAAGTAATGTACGGTTCTTTCCTTAGAGACGTCTTTGTTCTTTATTAAACTAAACGTCTGTTGTTGGTCGTCTCTCCAGCAGAAGTAATGTACGGTTCTTTCCTTAGAGCGTCTTTGTTCTTTATTAAACTAAACGTCTGTTGTTGGTCGTCTCTCCAGCAGAAGTAATGTACGGTTCTTTCCTTAGACGTCTTTGTTCTTTATTAAACTAAACGTCTGTTGTTGGTCATCTCTCCAGCAGAAGTAATGTAAGGTTCTTTCCTTAGAGACGTCTTTGTTCTTTATTAAACTAAACGTCTGTTGTTGGTCATCTCTCCAGCAGAAGTAATGTACGGTTCTTTCCTTAGAGACGTCTTTGTTCTTTATTAAACTAAACGTCTGTTGCTGGTCGTCTCTCCAGCAGAAGTAATGTACGGTTCTTTCCTTAGAGACGTCTTTGTTCTTTATTAAACTAAACGTCTGTTGTTGGTCGTCTCTCCAGCAGAAGTAATGTTCGGTTCTTTCCTTCAAGACGTCTTTGTTCTTTATTAAACTAAACGTCTGTTGTTGGTCGTCTCTCCAGCAGAAGTAATGTACGGTTCTTTCCTTAGAGACGTCTTTGTTCTTTATTAAACTAAACGTCTGTTGTTGGTCGTCTCTCCAGCAGAAGTAATGTACGGTTCTTTCCTTAGAGACGTCTTTGTTCTTTATTAAACTAAACGTCTGTTGTTGGTCGTCTCTCCAGCAGAAGTAATGTACGGTTCTTTCCTTCAAGACGTCTTTGTTCTTTATTAAACTAAACGTCTGTTGTTGGTCGTCTCTCCAGCAGAAGTAATGTACGGTTCTTTCCTTAGACGTCTTTGTTCTTTATTAAACTAAACGTCTGTTGTTGGTCGTCTCTCCAGCAGAAGTAATGTACGGTTCTTTCCTTAGACGTCTTTGTTCTTTATTAAACTAAACGTCTGTTGTTGGTCGTCTCTCCAGCAGAAGTAATGTACGGTTCTTTCCTTAGAGACGTCTTTGTTCTTTATTAAACTAAACGTCTGTTGTTGGTCGTCTCTCCAGCAGAAGTAATGTACGGTTCTTTCCTTAGAGACGTCTTTGTTCTTTATTAAACTAAACGTCTGTTGTTGGTCGTCTCCAGCAGAAGTAATGTACGGTTCTTTCCTTAGAGACGTCTTTGTTCTTTATTAAACTAAACGTCTGTTGTTGGTCGTCTCCAGCAGAAGTAATGTACGGTTCTTTCCTTCAAGACGTCTTTGTTCTTTATTAAACTAAACGTCTGTTGTTGGTCGTCTCTCCAGCAGAAGTAATGTACGGTTCTTTCCTTAGAGACGTGTTTGTTCTTTATTAAACTAAACGTCTGTTGCTGGTCGTCTCTACAGCAGAAGTAATGTACGGTTCTTTCCTTCAAGACGTCTTTGTTCTTTTATTAAACTAAACGTCTGTTGTTGGTCGTCTCTACAGCAGAAGTAATGTACTGTTCTTTCCTTAGAGACGTCTTTGTTCTTTATTAAACTAAACGTCTGTTGTTGGTCGTCTCTCCAGCAGCATGTCATTCTGTCTCTAGTGTCGGTCACTCTTCTCTCTCCGTCTCGCCGCAGAGCTCCATGCCGGCGTGTCTGCGCGCGCATCGGGGCGGAGCAACAACAAAGTCCCCTGCACCTTCCGCCCCGCGTCACCGACACGTCGCCCTCTGCTTCTCTGTGAATATGGAGGAGCAGACGGGAGGAAGGAGGCAGACTGCCGCGGCTTGACACTCACAGGAGTGCAAAAACTTCAACGACACCGGAAGTCAACAAAGTTGCGTTCATTGCGTTAAAATATTTTAGTGCGTTAATCGCAGCCAAATTAATCGCATAGATTAACGCGTTAACGCTGACAACCCTAATAATAACATATAATAATATGTATCTGCTGCTGAAAACAGGCTCAGTAAAGCACCAACACCTGCTCCTGGATTCACTGTGCAGGTGTGCAGGGATGCCCAGGTGCAGTGCAGCATGGAGCAGAGCTTCCAGAAGCTTCGGCTGGCATGGAGCTGCAGACTCTTCCAGCTGGAGAGATTCAGGAGGCCTGGAGAACCCCGAGGAGGACCCCCGGGCCCAGAGCCTGATGCCACGCTCATCATCATCGGTGAGACTGCATTCTCTCTCCTGACCACCAGGGGGCTCCTCTGGTTGTATAGAAGTCTATATCGTGACTCTACTTCCCTCAGTAAACATTGTCAACATGAGTTTATGTCTCAGTCTCTAGTTTCAAGTCTTCTTCTAGACAGCATGATGTCATCATTTATACTTCATGGTCATTTAGAGTCCATAGAGCAGGGGGCGCTTTAGGGGCGGGGCTCCAGGTGATTGACAGGTGGACACCAGAGACGCGTACCCTCCTCCTCAGTTCGTATCCTTCCTGTTTGCGGCCTCAAAGCGGCCGTGGCGTCGGGCGCCTCGTCCTCTCACCGTCTGCCCCTCAGGTCTGGAGCTCCTCTCTGCAGAGATGGAGAGCGACGTGATGTCTCTGTCCACCATGGTGGCGTCCCCGCACAGCGCCGCCTTCAGGCTGCAGGCTCAGGACTGGCTGCGGTCCGCGGCGGCGCTCGGTGAGCTGACGGCAGAACCATGTTTAAAACGAGCACAATGGAAAACTTTTGATCCTGTTTTCCCATCTGAAGGGACGCTCCTCTGCTTGTTTGAGCGGTACCAGCGAGTGTGGGCCTTCCTGACCCAGATGTTCCATGACGCATGCGTCCGTGTCCAGAGGGGCGTTCAGGTACCTCAGAGGGGCGTTCAGGTACCTCCGCTCCACACATATTTAATCAGATTCTCTGTTCCTCTCCCAGCTGGAGCGCTTCCAGCTGGTGGACTCGGCCTTCAAGGAGCTGATGCTCCTCGTGTCTCAGGACCGCCGCGTGCTGAGCCTCGTTCATTCCGAGAACGCAGAGGAGCGTTTCCACGGCGACGGCCTGCACCAGACCCTCAGCGCCGGTCTGTCCACCATGGAGGCCGTTTGCCAGCAGCTGGGGGGCCTCCTGGAGTCCCTCTGCTCGCAGTTCCCCAGGCTGTGGTTCCTGAGTGACGGGGAAGTGATCCGACTCCTCTCCGGCCGCCCGGCGCCGGCCGCCCTGCAGCGCTGCGTGAGCAAATGCTTCAGAGGGGTCCGTTGGCTGGACGTGGATCGGGACGGGGGGGCGGCGGTGCTGGGCGTGACCGGCGGCCTCCGGGAGCACGTCACCTTCACCGCCCCCGTGGAGCCGCACCCCGACGCCCTGGCCTGGCTCTGTGTCTTTGAGGAGCGCTTGAAGGCGACCATGGTGCAGCGCGTGGGGCAATGTGCCGCGGCGAGAAGCCAGCTGGAGGCCCGCGATGAGGAGGGGCCCCCGGCTGCCGGCAGCACGCCGCTGGGCCTGCTGTCTGCGTATCCCCTCCAGTGTCTGCTGGTGGCCGAGGAGACGCTCTGGAGCGGGACGCTGCTCCGGGCCGTCAGAGACCCGAACCCAGACGAGCTGCGCCGCACGCAGACACGCACCTCTGTGAAGCTGGGGGCCCTCAGCCGGGCCCTCGGGGGGGGCCCCGGGGCCGAGCCTCTGCTCTCCAAGTACAGGGCGCTGTGTCTGAGCGCTCTGCTGCAGCTCGCCATGAAGCACGCGCAGCAGTTGACCCGAGTCCTGGAGGCGCAGGGCGAGCCGGAGGCGTCTTTCTCCTGGCTCGGCGTGATGAAGTACCACGTGGCCGGCGACGGCGAGCAGCCGGCGTGCCGCGTGGACGTGTTGGGCCATCGACTCCAATACGACTATGAGTATTTTGGGCCTGAAGACTGTCTGATGGTGCCCACTCCGTCCACAGACCGGGCGGCGCTGGGCCTCCTGCTGGCGCTGGCCAGCTACAGGTGTGGCTGTGTGAGCGGGCCCTGCGCGGCGGGGAAGAAGCTGGCCGTGGTCCAGTTGGGCCGGGCGCTGGGCCGCCAGGTGGTGGCCGTGCCGTGTCTCCCGAGCACCACGGCTGCCGTCGTCCAGCGGATGCTGCTGGGCGCCCTGCAGGCCGGAGCCTGGCTGCTGCTGGCCTCTGCAGACCGTCTCACACGAGGGGTCCTCTCCCTGCTGGGGCAGCACCTGGTCCACATCCACCGGTCCGTCTCCAGGTCAACGGGCCGCCTGGAGCCAGAAGCTGGCGTGCTTCTGGCCGGTAGAAGCGTTTCCCCCCGGCCGAGCTACGGCTGCGTCCTCACCTGGTGGACGGGGGCCGCGCCCGAGCTTCCCGAGAGTCTGCGCTGCGCCAGCAGACCCGTGGCGCTGAGCTGCCCAGATCTCAGGGTCCTCGCAGAAGTCATGCTGACCTGCATCGGCTTCTCGGAGGCCTCGTCTCTCGCTCGGCGTCTGGCGGCCCTCCTGGACGAGGAGGCCCTCTCTCGCCCCCACAGCTGCTCCCTCGTCGTGTTGCAGAAGATCGTCTCCGCCTCTGAAACAAACTTACGACGAAGTGTAAGAGAAGGAGAAGCGTCCCTCCGAGTCGAGGGAGCGGACGGCCCGGCCCCCGAGGAGCCTCCCGGGCGGCGGCGTCCTCACGCCCCCATCGCCCGAGGCCTCGTGGAGGAGACGGCCGTCACCAAAGCCCTGCTGGCCGTCTTCCTCCCGCTTCTGGACGAGCACCGCGACGCCTCGCGGCTCCGCCTCCTCCTCGGGGACGCGTTCCCTCTCGCCAGCCAGCTCCCTCTGTCCAGCCAGAACAGTGAGGAAGAAGAGCAGCTGACCGAGGCCCTTGAAGAGGAGCTGCAGAGGAGAGCGCTCCACCGGGACGCCGGGCTGATCCTCGGTGCCGTGTCTCTCTACCAGACCATGAGGTCCTCGGGGGCCGTGGCGCTCCTGGGCCCCTCCGGCAGCGGGAAGACGACCTGCTACCGTGTTCTCGCCGCGGCCCTCAGTCAGCTGGCTGCCCGGGCCGCGGAACACCGGTTTGAAGAGGACCACGTGACCAGAGGAGACGCCCGGCAGGCAGATCCATGGACGCCCGCTGCCACCTGGAGCTCCGTCCAGACGGTGGTCCTCTTCCCTCTCGCCATGTCCCACGAGGAGCTGTTTGGCCGCTTCTGTGCAGAGAGGGGCTGGCGGGACGGAGCGGTGGCGACGCTGCTGAGGGAGGAGGAGAGGAGGAGGAGCCTCACCGCCGAGACGTGGCTGGTGATGGACGGGAGCGCCGCGGGCCGCCCCGGCTGGCTGGATCACTTGACCGCGATGTGCGGTCCCGAGGACCCGTCTCTGGGCCTGGCTTCAGGGGAAACACTGGCCTCGCACCTGAAGCTCCTTTTGGAGGTCACGGACCTGCGGGACGCCGGCCCCCCCGCGGTGACCCGCTGCGGCCTGCTCCACCTCGCCGCTCCGGACCTGTGGAAGGCCGTGTGGGAGAGCGAGATGGACGCTCTGCTGACCGCAGGCCGACTGGATGGAGGAACCCTGGAGACGTGGCGCCGCCTGGCCGAGGATCTGTTCTCCGGCACGCTGGGCGCGCTGCGGCAGCAGAACCTGAACCCGGCCGTCGGCGCCGGAGGAGAATCTCTGGAGAGCGTCTCGTACGGACTGAGAGAAATCACCTCGTTTGTTCGAATCCTACGCGCTCTCCTGCTGCATTCTGGGAAGGAAGTGGAAAAGGAAGAGCCGATCCCACCGACGGACAAAAGCGGTACGACCTCTGGTGAACATGAAGGTCGTGACCTCGCTTCATGTCCTCCCTCAGATGCACCTCCACAAAGCAGACCACCGGACACGGATCCTCCCGGAGAGCGGCGGCTGGCGGCCAGGAACCTGTTCCTGGCGGCTTATGTGTGGGGCTTCAGTGGACACCTGCAGGCGCGGTAAGACCAGCTGCTGCTGACCATGTGGAGCTCAGAGCGCTCACCTCGTTGTGTCCTCCAGACACCAGCCTCAGTTCGACGTCCTGGCCCGCCGGCTTCTGTCCTCGTGCCGCGACAACATCGTGGTCCCCGATGCAGAGAGCGTGTTTGAACACTTCGTAAACACCGACGGCGAGGTCGTCCCCGAGAACACGGCGCCGACCGCCTGCGTCGTGCCCGAGGTTTGTGCCGAGCGCCGTCCTCTCGTCCTCTCGCCCTACTCCTCCCGTCCTCTCGTCCTCTCGTCCTCCCGTCCTCTCGTCCTCCCGTCCTCTCGTCCTCTCGTCCTCTCGTCCTCTCGTCCTCTCGTCCTCCCGTCCTCTCGTCCTCCCGTCCTCCCGTCCTCCCCTCCTCTCGTCCTCTCGTCCTCCCCTCCTCTCGTCCTCTTGTCCTCCCCTCCTCTCCTCCTCTCGTCCTCCCCTCCTCTCGTCCTCCCGTCCTCCCCTCCTCTCGTCCTCCCGTCCTCTCCTCGTCCTCTCCTCCTCCCGTCCTCCCGTCCTCTCCTCCTCCCGTCCTCTCGTCCTCTCCTCCTCCCGTCCTCCCCTCCTCTCGTCCTCCCCTCCTCTCGTCCTCCCCTCCTCTCGTCCTCTCGTCCTCCCCTCCTCTCGTCCTCTCGTCCTCCCCTCCTCTCGTCCTCCCCTCCTCCCGTCCTCCCGCCCTCCCCTCCTCTGCTCCTCTCATCCTCTCCTCCTCCCCTCCTCTCGTCCTCTCGTCCTCCCCTCCTCTCGTCCTCCCCTCCCCTCCTCCCGTCCTCTCCTCCTCTCCTCCTCCCGTCCTCTCCTCCTCCCCTCCTCCCCTCCTCCTCCCCTCCTCCCGTCCTCTCGTCCTCCCGTCCTCTCCTCCTCCCCTCCTCTCCTCCTCCCGTCCTCCGCGTGACTCGGCGCGTCTCCCCCCCGCAGTACCGGAGGTGTGCGTTCGTCCTGCAGCGGCTGCTGGAGGCGTGTCAGCCCGCGCTGCTCCTCGGGGAGACGGCTGCCGGGAAGACGACGCTGTGCAGAGCGCTGCTGGGCGCCGAGCGGCCCCACCTCCACCTGGCCGCCGGCCCGCTGCTGGGCTCCGGAGAGCTGCGCAGCGCTCTGAGGAACATCCGCTGCCGGGGGACCCGGGGGGCCCCTCTGGGCCCCGGGGCTAGACCGGCGGGCCTGCTTCTCTGCGTGGATGATTTGCATGAAGCCCCCTGTGGTGAGTAGGCACCTTTCAGTTTGATCTGCAGCCGCGTGAATCTGAGGAGACGACGTCTCGTTCCCAGACGCTCTGGAGACGCTCCGCCAGAGCGTGTCGACGGGACGCGTCGTCACGTTCGAGGCCTCCGACTTCGAGCCGCTGAGCGCCGCGGGCGTCGGCTACATGGCGACCTGCTCCGCCCCGGGCGGGCGGGCCGTGTCCGCCAGGCTCTCGCGCCTCTTCTCCGCCGTGACGCTGCCCGGCCTGTCGGCCGACGTCCTTCTGTCCATCCACGCTCCTCGGCTGCAGCGCTGGCTCCGGGACACGCCGCTGAAGCAGAGCGGCGAGGAACTGGCGCGCCGCATCGTCACGGCCACCGAACACCTCTACCGAGCGATCCGCGAGCGGCTCCGGCCGACGGCTCCTCACCTCGTCTTCTCCCACCACGACCTGCAGAAGGTGTTCGGGGGGATGTGCTTGTGGCGGCCCGACCCCTCGGACGAGGGGCCCCCGCGGCCGCCGGCCCTCCTTCCCGTGGCGCAGCTCTGGACGCACGAGTGCGCGCGCACCTTCGCCGACAGGCTGAGCTCGGAGGACGAGAGGAGGGCGCTGCTGGCCCTCGTGGCCGAGACGGCCGCGGAGCACTTTGGAGGAGGTCGGCCCCGGTCCGACCCGGAGGAGCCGGCGCCCCGCGGCCCCGCGGAGGAGCCGGTCTACGGCCCCGAGCTCTCCGGGGCCCCGACGCCTCGCGGCTTCCACAGCAGCGCTCGTTATCGGGCCAGAGACCTGGACGCCGTGCTGCGGGATCTGAGGCCGCTGGTCCACGGTCAAGAGGACGGCGGGGGCCGGGAAGTCGTCCACAGACAGAGCGCCCGGCAGCTGCTGCACGTCCTCCGGGCGCTGCTCCTCCCCGGAGGTCACGGCGTGCTGATGGGCTCCGGCGGAGGCACGGGCCGTAAGACCGCGGTGCGGCTGGCCGCCCGCCTGGCGGGCTGCCGGCTGATGGAGGTGCATTCTGGGAACGAGGACCGGCTGCGCGACATCCTCAAAGAAGCCGGGAATCAAACCCGAGCGGACGGCGCTCACGTCGTCCTGCTGGCCCACGAGGGGCTCGGCCCGCACGCCACCGAGCAGCTGCTGCTCGCCATGGCTCGGCCCGAGGCCCCGGGCCTCTACACGGAGGGGCGGGGCTCCGGAGCGGCTGCTGGGAGCTCCAGGAGAAACCTGATGGACCGCTTCCTGCTCGAGGAGTAAGTCTGTTCCCTCGGCCAGAGCCTCATCGTCTCTAGACTCAGGAGACCAGGAGGAACACGAGGGTCCTGCTCTTCCTCCACACTCAGTCCATCAGGCCCCAAGGCAAGCGTATTAAACTAAAACACATCCAGCCGTAATGATGACGCCTTGAATCACGACAGGAATGTATTCTGTAGTGATGATGATGATGATGTCACTGCATTTACACCAATGAGCTGAGAAGAAAAGTTAACAGGACAAATGTGAAAAGAAAAAAGAGAATCATATGTATAATCCCCTCTTTCTTTGTGAAGCTACTTGAGGCGGATCCACAGCGGCGTGCACGTGTTCCTGCTGCTGCCCTCCAGCCCGGCGCTCAGCGGACGAGCTCACGTAATGTGTCTTTGAATTACTACAAACCTGTACCTGTGTTTGACGAGTCGCCCCCTGGTGGTCAGGGGACAGAATGCAGCGTTAGAACCAGCGCTCGTGTGATATGTCTAGAGTCGAGCTAAAGCATGACTCCCTCCTTGCTGATCCAGGACCAGCTGACCAAGGCCCTGAGCCTCAGTAGCTGTGTGGAGGTCTACCAGCCGTGGTCCCACCAGTCTTTAGTAGAAGTTGCGGCTCGATGTCTCAGAACCAGGTCCCCCCTCCAAAGTGAGTCCTCGTGGTTTGGACCCGTCTGCTCAGGTCCTCTTCCTGAGTCCTCTTTCTGCCCCTAGAGGACGCAGCGGGCTCTGCAGCCGGCCTGGCGGCGGCCATGGCTTCGATCCATCAATCTGCATGTCGGCACGCCGCCGTCCTCCTCGGAGCTCGGCCCTTCAGCCCTCAGACCTTCATGCAGCTCATGGACACCTTTGATTACCTGAGCAGCCATCTGCAGAACCAGCAGCAGAGCCGAGCCGCCAGGTAGTCCTCCTCCTGAGTATCAGAGCCCCGCCTCCAGGTTTCATCAGACTACACGTGTAATGCTTCATGTTGTTGTGTACCACACACACACACACACAGACACAGAGCCCGCGGTGTATCTCTGATGTAACCCTCCCTTCAGAGTGGGCGGGGCCCTGTCTCGGTGGGCGGGGCTGAGCAGCGCGGCTGAGCGGTGCAGACACGCCTCCCGGCGGCTGCAGGAGGCGTCCTGTGAGGCTCAGCAGGTGTGTGCGTGGTCACGTGACCATGACGCCGCGCTGCGCTCAGAGCGTCATGGTGTTCTCCTGCAGCGCCACAAGGAGCTGCAGCAGGCCGCCGCCGGCCAGAGGCGGCAGCTGGAGGAGGCGGAGCAGCGCTGCGTGGAGCAGGAGCAGGAGCTGCGTCTCCTGGAGGAGCAGAGCGCTCCCGCACAGGTGCGCTCGGCTTGTTTTCACACCTGACGAGTCACATGACGCGGAGCCCAGCGTGTAATGACGCGTGTCCTCCAGGTGGGGGCGCTGTTCAGCGCCGGCCTCGGCGTCCTCCGCCGTCTGAGCCCGTCGGACCTGGAGGAGGTGCGTCGCTACCGAGAGCCTCCGCGGGGCGTGGTGAAGGTCACGGACGCCGTCTGCCTGCTGTTCCGCCGGCCGCCCGGCTGGGCGAGCGCCCGGCGGCTGCTGGGCCGCGCCGACTTCCTCCAGGTGCGTGGGCGCAGGTGAGCGTCGGCGCCGAGAGGCCGCCGTGCCGAGCCTCCTCTCCGTCCCCAGGAGCTGCGGTTCTTCGACCGCCGGGCCGTGACCCCGGAGCGGCGGCGGCGGCTGCTGGCCCTCGGCCCGGCGCTGGCCCCCGAGGCGGCGCGGGGGGCCAGCCGGGCCTGCGGGTCTCTGTGCCGCTGGGTCCGCTCCGTGGCCCGCCGCCCGGGCCCCCCGCTGCCGGAGGAGCAGCCCGGCGTGCTGCTGCTGGAGGCCAGAGGCCGGCTGCAACACGCCGAGCTGCGGCGGGAGGACGCGCGGCGCCGCCTGCGGGACGTCCTGCTGCAGCTGCAGCTGCTGCCACGGCAACGGGAGGAGGAAGAGAAGCAGCTGCAGGACGAAGAGCGGAGAGAAAGAGAAGCTGCTGCTGCTGCGGAGAGGCTGGAGGCTCACGTCAGAGGCTGGAGGGCTGAGGCTGAGGTACACACACACATACACACACACACACACTGACACACACACAGAGACACACAGACACACACACTGAGACACACACACACTCACTGAGACACACACACTGAGACACACACACACACACACAGACACACACACACAGACACGCACAGAGACACACACACACACACACACTGACACACACACAGAGACACACAGACACACACACTGAGACACACACACACTCACTGAGACACACACACTGAGACACACACACACACAGACACACACAGAGACACACAGACACACACACTGAGACACACACACACACAGACACGCACACAGAGACACACACTGAGACACACACATACACACTGACACACACACAGAGACACACACACACTCACTGAGACACACACACACTCACTGAGACACACACACTGAGACACACACACACACACAGACACACACTGAGACACACACACACAGACACGCACAGAGACACACACACACAGACACGCACAGAGACACACACACACACACACACTGACACACACACTGAGACACACACACACACACAGACACACACTGAGACACACACACACACACACACTGACACACACACAGAGACACACAGACACACACACTGAGACACACACACTGAGACACACACACAGAGACACACACACAGTGGCTGTGTCTACTACCGCACACTTTACGAAGTACACTACAATTCAGTGCCCTGTATTGCCCTGCGTGGCTGTGAGTGTCTCAAATGGAACTCTCACGTTCACCACTTGCCGGGAGTGACGTATGCAAATCTGCTCGCGATACCCGCGAAACTTAAAGTGACCAAATGAAGCACTTCTTGCCCTCTTGTTGTCCCTTTTTTACCCCTTCCTCCACCCCATGTGGAAACTGCGATACCTCCACAATCGCGGCAGGAGCCTCGTGGTCTACGGCTTGTGCTGTCCGCCATTGTTTTAGAAATAAAATGAAAAGCTGGCGAAAGGGCTCCTCCTCTTCCGCTAGGTCGCCAAGATGGCGGCCGTGTAGGGCGAGTAGTGTCCATCGTTTTACACGACATTTTTTGCCCGTTTGCAGAGCACCATCCGGGTACTTTCAGTGCACTGAATTCTGCTGGTATTTTCAGTGGCGCACTTCGAGCACTGAAAGTCAGTGCTCAAGTGCTCAAGTGCGCGGCAGTAGACACAGCCTTTGACTCTGCTGCTCTCATCTTGTGAACGCCCCTCAGGAGGCGGAGCTTGATGCTGACACCCTGAGAGGCGACGCCCTCACGCTGGCGGCCATCGTCTCGTATCTGGGCCCCTTCGGCCCTGAGGCGCGCTCGCGGCTGCTGGGCAAGTGGAGCGAGCTCTTTGAGACGGGGAGCGTGGACCCGGACCCCGAGGACCCCAGAGAATCCCTGTTCTCACGCTGTGAGGCCACGCCCCCCTGTGAGGCCACGCCCCCTCAGCGCCCCGTGGGCTTCCCCATCCCCGTGGCCCGGCGGCTGCAGCGGCCCCTGGGCCGGGCTCTGGGGGTCCACTGGGACGCCCCGCCCGCCACACTAGTGACCGCGCTGCTGCTGTGGAGCTGCGGTGGCCCCTGTGCTCGGCGCCGCCCCCTGCTGGTGGACACGCAGCAGCACCTCGACCGGCGCTCCCCGAGCGGCCTCCTCACAGGTACCGCAGGCCCTTCGGCACCACAGCTTTCACCACCTAACCCCAATAATATAACACTGCACTCATCGTCACTACACACAGACATCACAACAGGAACTCATCCAACAGGAGAGGAGGCGGAGCTTCAGAGGGAGACGGCGTGCCAGCTGGTGCTTCGCGCTGACGACCCCGAGCTGCTGGAGCAGCTGGACCAGGCGGCAGAGAGAGGTGCCCAGCACAATGCACGTGATGTTATATATGCTCTGTAACCCCCCCCCCCCCTCTTGGTTCTGCAGGACTCAGAGTCCTGGTGACCCACCTGGAGCGCCTGGGTCCCAGTCCGGCCTTCGTGGCCCGGCTGCAGTCCAGACCCGCCCAGCCGGGGTTCTGCCTCGTGCTCAGCACCAGTCTGCCGGCCCCTCTGGTCCACAGCGGTGAGAGGCCGAGTGGAGAAGCGTCTCCTCTCGTCTCGTGTCTCTGACCTCTGACCTCTGTCCTCCCCTCAGACTTCCCCCCCGCCCTCCTGGCCCGGGTCAGCGTGGTGGACTTGTCTCTGGGCCTCCAGGACCTCCAGGAGCTGCTGCTGGTGCAGCTGCTGCAGGCGGCGAGCGGCGAGCTGCTGACTCGCCACCTGCGGCTGCAGAGAGACGAGCGGCTGCTGCCGGAGCGCCGGGCCGCGGCGGAGGTGATGACATCACCGCGGGAAGCGGCGGCGGCGTGCGCTCGTGGTCTGACCGTGTGTCTCGTCTCAGGACGCCCTGCTGGACGCCGTCCTGCGGTCCGACTCCTCGGCGCCGCAGGACGGCGAGGAGTCGGTCTGCCGGGCGGCCGACGGGAAGCGGCGGGCGGCGCTGCGGCGGCACGAGATCCGGCTGGCGGCGCTGCGGCGGCTGGCGAGGCTGGCGGCGTCTTTCTACGGCGCCCTGCGGGACGTGGCCCGCCTCTCTCCCGCCTACTTCTTCCCGCTGCGCGGCTTCGCGGCCGCGGTGCGGGGCGCCCGGGTCGGGCTGGACGGGGGCGTCGCCGAGGTCGCGAACCGGCTGGCGGCCCGGCTGCTGGCTCGGTACGGACCGGGTCTCGCGAGGAGCCACGTGGCGGTTCTGGAGCTGCTGCTGTCGGCGGCGCTGCTCCGCCACCGCGGGCTCTGCTCCGAGGCCGAGAGGGCGGCGCTGCTCGGGGGCCTCGGAGGCCTGAGGCCGCCCGGCGCCGCTCGCCCCGCCGCCGCTCTGCCCGGCTGGATCCCGGCCGCAGTCCGCCCGCAGCTCCTGGTTCTGGAGGAGGTCCCGG
>NC_079411.1:163978-278978 GCF_029220125.1 Pseudoliparis swirei | reverse complement strand
TGGTGAGGCCACCGCTGCACCGCCTATCGCAGCTTCTATATTGTCCGACGGCCCTTGAACACATCGTGTTTTATTCATAGACTCCGTTGTTTTCCAGCTGAAGTCAAATCAAAGTGTCTTCTAGTTCTCCTTCTAGTCCCGATGGGTCCACACAGGACCACGACTCTTATTTTGAAAATCAAGACATGTGACAGGAGCCCAGAAATAGATTCTGCATTCATGGTGAATATGGAGCTGGATATGACCTCTGACCCTGATGTGTTGGATCCTGAAGGACCCCTGAGGACCTGCTGGCTCTGGTGGAGGCTCAGGTCTACACCTGCAGCTCTGAGGCTCTGCAGCACATCGCAGGTGAGGCTCCCGGACGGCCACGCCTCCTCCCGCTGCTGCGGTGACCTTTAACCCGCTTACCTTCACAGGCCGCCTGGTGCACGGCGGCCATGTTGTGGACTCTGCAGACCTGGAGCTGGTGGACAGCGTGGCCAAGACCCTCTTCAGCAGAGGGTCTCTCTGGGGGGGCGGACCTCACGTCGCCACACATCCTGGTAACTTGAGCTCGCCGTCTGGTTCGTCTTAAGCCCCGCCCCTAAAGCTTTAACACATGAAGCATGGACTTCTAAATGTTCTGGCTCCTCAGATCCGTCAGAGCTGCTGCAGATGTTGGACCAGGACCCGATGGGCCTCCAGGACCTTAAGGACCCTCTGGGCCTCCAGGACCTCCAGGACCTGCTGGACCTCTGTGTTCTGGGCTTCGGAGCCCATGTGTCCGCTGAGATGACGGAGATGAAAAGCTGTGATCGGGACCTGGAGTCCCTCCTCCGGGCCTCCCAGACCCCTCTGGGTCTCCAGGACCCCTCTAGTACAGACCTCTCTGGGCCTCCAGGACCCCTCTAGTAGACCCCTCTGGGCCTCCAGGACCCCTCTAGTACAGACCCCTCTGGGCCTCCAGGACCCCTCTAGTACAGACCCCTCTGGGTCTCCAGGACCCCTCTAGTACAGACCCCTCTGGGCCTCCAGGACCCCTCTAGTACAGACCTCTCTGGGCCTCCAGGACCCCTCTAGTACAGACCCCTCTGGGCCTCCAGGACCCCTCTAGTACAGACCCCTCTGGGCCTCCAGGACCCCTCTAATACAGACCCCTCTGGGCCTCCAGGACCCCTCTAGTACAGACCCTCTGGGCCTCCAGGACCCCTCTAGTACAGACCCTCTGGGCCTCAGGACCCTCTAGTACAGACCCCTCTGGGCCTCCAGGACCCTCTAATACAGACCCTCTGGGCCTCCAGGACCCTCTAATACAGACCCTCTGGGCCTCCAGGACCCCTCTAGTACAGACCCTCTGGGCCTCCAGGACCCCTCTAGTACAGACCCTCTGGGCCTCCAGGACCCCTCTAGTACAGACCCTCTGGGCCTCCAGGACCCCTCTAGTACAGACCCTCTGGGCCTCCAGGACCCCTCTAGTACAGACCTCTCTGGGCCTCCAGGACCCCTCTAGTACAGACCCCTCTGGGCCTCCAGGACCCCTCTAGTACAGACCCCTCTGGGCCTCCAGGACCCCTCTAATACAGACCCCTCTGGGCCTCCAGGACCCCTCTAGTACAGACCCCTCTGGGCCTCCAGGACCCCTCTAGTACAGACCCCTCTGGGCCTCCAGGACCCCTCTAATACAGACCCCTCTGGGCCTCCAGGACCCCTCTAGTACAGACCTCTCTGGGCCTCCAGGACCCCTCTAGTACAGACCCCTCTGGGCCTCCAGGACCCCTCTAGTACAGACCCCTCTGGGCCTCCAGGACCCCTCTAGTACAGACCCCTCTGGGCCTCCAGGACCCCTCTAGTACAGACCCCTCTGGGCCTCCAGGACCCCTCTAGTACAGACCTCTCTGGGCCTCCAGGACCCCTCTAGTACAGACCTCTCTGGGCCTCCAGGACCCCTCTAGTACAGACCCCTCTGGGTCTCCAGGACCCCTCTAGTACAGACCCCTCTGGGCCTCCAGGACCCCTCTAGTACAGACCCCTCTGGGCCTCCAGGACCCCTCTAGTACAGACCCCTCTGGGCCTCCAGGACCCCTCTAGTACAGACCTCTCTGGGCCTCCAGGACCCCTCTAGTAGCGGCCGAGGAGTGAGCGCTGACTCAGACGCCGCTCGGCCTCCAGGGGGCGGAGTTACAGACAATGACATCATCCCCATTCTAACCTGCTGTCGTCTGAGGCTCGTGAGCAATAAAGACGATCCTAAAGTTCTTCAGCCTGGAGTCCTTCATCCTCCTGTGAACTCCTCTTCTCTTTGTGACAGTGCATGTTGTTGTTGTTGATGAGTGTGTGTCATGTTATTAAGCTCCGCCCCCTCCAGGTAACATGGACCGGCACCACGACGAGACCGTTGGAGACGACACCTGTGTGTGTGTGTGTTATTTATCTTACAAAGTACTTTTATTTGGTAAAATTCATCAAAATAAAAGTATTTTGATGAATTTTACCAAATAAAAGTATTTACATGGATTTGACATAAATATTTATGAATTTTACAAATGATTGTGAAGCATTTTAAATGTAAAGGCTTGATTGTAATGAGTTGAGTTCCAAAGGGAGAAGATACTGATGCTCCTCCCCCTCCTGAGTCGACTCAGACGAAACAAAAACATCTTTTAAAGCTTTTTAATGACAAGCCTGGTAACAAGAAACACAGAAAGCAACGCGACCCTGAACGCATCGTCTGAGGCCTTCATGGTGAACCACACGATCAATATTATGCATATTTAAAATAATACAAAGTCTTAAAGTACAGAGGAGACGGCTCTCCTTCCTTTATTCCTGCTGAGCAACAAACTGACCCAACAACATCGAACAGCAAGTAGTAAAGGTGAAGAAGAAAAGGAGAAGAGAAGAACAGCAACGCCTAGAGGGATTCTAATAATACACCTTCTGTCCTTCAATCAGGGACACGAGAGCATGGGACCAGCACCACGAGGAGCTGGGAGGAGAGGAGGAGACGAGGAGCTGGGAGACGAGGAGCTGGGAGACGAGGAGCTGGGAGACGAGGAGCTGGGAGACGAGGAGCTGGGAGGAGAGAAGCTGGGAGACGAGGAGCTGGGAGACGAGGAGCTGGGAGACGAGGAGCTGGGAGACGAGAAGCTGGGAGGCGAGGAGCTGGGAGGCGAGGAGCTGGGAGAGGAGCTGGGAGGAGCTGGGAGGCAGGAGCTGGGAGGAGGAGCTGGGAGGCGAGGCTGGGAGGAGAGCTGGGAGACGAGGAGCTGGGAGACGAGGAGCTGGGAGGAGCTGGGAGGAGAGGAGCTGGGAGACGAGGAGCTGGGAGGAGAGGAGCTGGGAGACGAGGAGCTGGGAGACGAGGAGCTGGGAGACGAGGAGCTGGGAGACGAGGAGCTGGGAGACGAGGAGCTGGGAGACGAGGAGCTGGGAGACGAGGAGCTCTGAGGCGAGACGGGGAGCCCAGTCGAGTTCACAGAGACAGAGTGACATGTTTCATGACTTGCTGCTGGAGAGACGACCAGCAGCAGATCGGTCAGAAAGGAGGAGCAAGGGGCGGGACTTAGGGCGGAGCCTCTTCACGGGAGGACCTGTCATGTGACCCCTGACAGGGCGGAGTCTCTTCACAGGAGGACCTGTCATGTGACCCCTGGCTGTGCTTCATGTAGTAAAGCTGCATTCTCTCTCCTGACCACCAGGGGGCTCCTCTGGCTGTATAGAAGGGCGGGGCTACAAGGTGATGGACAGGTCCTCCTCCTCAGTCCACATATGGTCACTTCCTGTTTACCGGTTGAACCGTCAATGTGTTTACATTTGAAGTGCGGCACAAGGGTTAACACGATCCGGGTCGGACCAGGACGTGGAACCAGGACCAGGAGGTGGAGCCAGAGCTGCTGATCCAAAGATCCCATTAGGTGTAAAGTACTTGAACCCCCCACCAGCTGGAGCTCCAGAGGAAGAGGAGTCTGACGCGTTGCTGAGCAGACATAAACAAACAAACGTAAACAAACAAACGTACGCTGCACGCCAAGAGGATCAAAGGGAGAACAACAACACGGGGAGGGGGGGGGGTCCTGTGATGATGCAACATGGCCTCACTAAGGGGGAGGAGCCTACTGAAGCCTCTGGACTGTCAGCTGTTCACATGTCAACACTTGTTGTTCTACTGATGGCGGATACTCAACGTGTCGGGTCTCCTATGGCTTGGGGGGAGGGGGGTCATCGGGGGAGGGGGCGGAGGGAGAGGCGGGGCCTGAGGCGGGGGAGGGGAACTCTTTGATGGTGACGGTGACGAGGTTGGTGGTGACGTCGGTGACCACCACGTCCTTGCAGCTCGGCGCCATTTCCGGGTGCCAGTTGGGGTCTCCCTCAGCGGGGGCCCTCTGGGGTTCCACGGGGGCGGAGCTATGGTCCCGGGGGGGGGCGGAGCCCACCGAGGCAGCGGGCAGCTGGCGTTTAGCCCGGCGCTGGCGGGGACTTTTCCTGCACGCCTCCTGGGTCGTCCTGCCGTCCTCCAAGGAGGGCGGAGACAAGCAGGGGGCGGGAGGCGGGGCCTGGGGGGCCGGCGCGGCGCTCTGGTCCTCCTGGGTCTCTGCGGGGGGGCCACAGGACTGAGCCGCCGAGGCCTTAGGATCAGAGGGGGCGGAGCTGGAAGGAGGCGGGCGGTGCTGGGAGGAAGTGGGCTGGCTGTCCCCGGTGCTGGGCCCCGGGTGGGGGGGCCCCCCACACTGCAGGCCGAAGGGCTTCCCGTACATGGGGAAGCCCAGCATCTTCAGCGGCGCCTGGAAGGGCCTGCAGGGCGCCTCCCCCTTCTTCCCGATGATGCGGTTGCGTGACGGGAGGTTGTGGCGCCCCGCCCCCCCCCCTGCCGCGGCCCGGCCGCCGCGGCCCAGCTTGTCGACGACCTTCAGGTTCAGGATGATGCGCCCCCTCTTGACCTCCCGGGGCTTCACCCGGCGGTTCAGGATGCGGACGGTCTCGGAGAACGGCAACACGTTGAGGCGCGAGGGGAAGGCCGGCGCCGCCGGGTCGCAGCGCAGCAGCGGGCGCCGGGACATGCGGTGGCAGCGGTGGATGTCCTTCTTCAGCTTGTGGGTGGCGGAGTTCAGTTTGGGAGACGGCGCCACGGAAGAGGAGGAGGAAGACGAGGCGGCGGAGGAGGGAGGAGGCGCTCTGCCGGGCGTGGATGAGGAGGACGCCATCTGGCGGGCGGAGGCCGCCTTCGGGGTCCGAGTCTGAGGGAGAAGGAGAAGGGTCAGAGGCGATGACCTCATGACCTCATGACCTCTCAGCACACTTTACCTTCACTGACACGCTCTTGGGTTTAGGGCCTCGCTTCTTGGGACCGCTGATCTCCCTCTCACGCTCCCTGTGAGGAGAGAGAGAGCATCAGACAACAAAGATCAGAGAGAGAGAGACAGAGAGAGAGAGACAGAGAGAGAGAGAGAGAGAGAGAGACAGAGAGAGAGAGAGAGAGAGAGAGACAGAGAGAGAGAGAGACAGAGAGAGAGAGACAGAGACAGAGAGAGAGACACAGAGAGAGAGGCAGAGAGACAGAGAAAGAGAGAGACAGAGAGAGGCAGAGAGAGAGAGCATCAGACAACAAAGATCAGAGAGAGAGAGACAGAGAGAGAGAGAGAGACACAGAGAGAGAGACACAGAGAGAGAGAGAGAGGCAGAGAGAGAGAGAGAGACACAGAGAGACACAGAGAGAGAGAGAGACTCACGTCCTCTCAAAGCCCAGGATCAGCCTGTCGTCCAGGATGTTCTCCTCTGGTTCCCAGGTGCTGTGTCTGGATCACCAAGAGGAGCAACATCAAGCAACAACAACAACAACTCTTCCTCTCTTTACCACAACAGATTATTTTAATTTAAAACATTGAAACCCTTCAACAGGTTCAAGTGAGGAGGAGGAGGAGGAGGAGGAGGAGGAGGAGGAGGAGGAGGAGGAGGAGGAGGAGGAGGAGGACTCACTTCATGGCCCACCCTCTCCACTTCACCAGGTACTCCAGTCGCCCCTGAAAGAACATCAACCGACAAGATTCATCAAACACGACACAGTGAACAGAGTCTAGGGGTCTCTACGGGTCTCTACGAGTCTCTAGGAGTCTCTAGGGGTCTATAGGGGTCTCTACGGGTCTCTACGGGTCTCTGGGGGTCTCTAGGGGTCTCTGGGGGTCTCTAGGGGTCTCTACGGGTCTCTAGGGGTCTCTACGGGTCTCTGAGTCTCTAGGGGTCTCTACGGGTCTCTTGGGGTCTCTAGGGGTCTCTAGGGGTCTCTACGGGTCTCTAGGGGTCTCTACGGGTCTCTAGGGTCTCTGGTCTCTAGGGGTCTCTACGGGTCTCTATGGGTCTCTACGGGTCTCTAGGGGTCTCTACGGGTCTCTGAGTCTCTAGGGGTCTCTGAGTCTCTAGGGGTCTCTACGGGTCTCTTGGGGTCTCTAGGGGTCTCTGGGGGTCTCTAGGGGTCTCTACGGGTCTCTTGGGGTCTCTAGGGGTCTCTGGGGGTCTCTACGGGTCTCTGAGTCTCTAGGGGTCTCTACGGGTCTCTTGGGGTCTCTAGGGGTCTCTGGGGGTCTCTGAGTCTCTAGGGGTCTCTACGGGTCTCTGAGTCTCTAGGGGTCTCTGGGGGTCTCTACGGGTCTCTGAGTCTCTAGGGGTCTCTACGGGTCTCTAGGGTCTCTAGGGGTCTCTACGGGTCTCTAGGAGTCTCTACGGGTCTCTAGGAGTCTCTAGGGGTCTCTGGGGGTCTCTAGGGTCTCTAGGGTCTCTACGGGTCTCTTGGGGTCTCTAGGGGTCTCTGGGGGTCTCTGAGTCTCTACGGGTCTCTAGGGGTCTCTATGGGTCTCTAAGGGTCTCTACAGGTCTCTAGGGGTCTCTGAGTCTCTAGGGGTCTCTACGGGTCTCTGGGGGTCTCTAGGGGTCTCTCTGGGTCTCTTGGGGTCTCTGGGGGTCTCTACGGGTCTCTACAGGTCTCTATGGGTCTCTAAGGGTCTCTACAGGTCTCTAGGGGTCTCTACGGGTCTCTGAGTCTCTAGGGGTCTCTACGGGTCTCTGGGTCTCTAGGGGTCTCTCTGGGGGTCTCTACGGGTCTCTGAGTCTCTGGGGGTCTCTGGGGGTCTCTACAGGTCTCTAGGGGTCTCTACTATCAGAGTCCTCTCGTCCTGCCGCTCCAACATGTCTTCACATCTCTTAGTGTTGGTTCTGGTTCTGAACTTATTACGGATAAACAAACTTGTTGTGGACTTCGGGTCCTGAACCAGGACCAAGACCAGGACCAGGACCCTCATGGACCGACCCCCACAAGAGCCTTCAACACCTGGTTGTTGTTGTTGACCGTCTCTTGTGCTTATTGTTGTGATGCAGCTGGTCACATGACTCAGAGGACGTGTTTACATCCTATAATGACGTCATATTCTACGCATCTCTCTACATCCGGTTTCTGTTGGTTCTCCCAGGAGGAGGCCGGTCTCCGCTGCGGACCCCCACCAGGGTCTGGATCCGGGTCACGTCTCCCAGCGGAGCGAGAGGACCTCCAGCTGTGACGCTGGAGCTCCTGCAGGCTGCAGACGAGTGTGGCTGCTTGTACGATGTTATATATCAAGAATATAGATAGTATCTATAATTATGATATAGGAGCCATGTTTGAGCTAGCTACCGTGTAGCTAGTTAGCTCCTGGTTAGCTCCGACCACCAGGCCCCGAGGCCCCGAGCCCACGAAGCCGAGCCGAAGGGGGGGGGCTGGGGGGCAAAGAAACACGCGCGGAGAGCCGGCGCGAGCTCACCTGGCGGACGCGGCGCTTCAGGATGGCTTCCGCCGCGAACACGCGATCTCCCGTCGAGGAGAGCTCCATCTTCTCTCTCATGGCCGGAGTGACGTCACTACTACGGCCCGCTGCCTGTCACGTGGCCGGGTCCGCCCCCTTCGGTCGCCCTGGCAACGAGGAGGACTCTCACGAGGATGCGAAAGAACCGCGAAAGCACACATTTATATATATATATATATGTATATATATATAAATATATTTGTGTATATTATATTATTTGTTATAATTAATTTACATATTTTAATAATAATATATGTGTTATAACTATTTTAATAACATTATATTTGTTTTTATTATTATTATTTAGGTTTATCACCTATATTTAAGGGGGTTTATGTGTGGAACAGGTGGTGGAGAGGAGGACGTTGAAGAAACTGGTGTCCATATTGGACAACCCGGACCACCCTCTCCACCACCTCCTACAGGGACAGAGGAGTACTTTCTCCAGACGTCTCCTCACGCTCCGCTGCCACAAGGACAGATACAGGAGAACATTCCTGCCGACGGCTATGAGGCTCTACAACAGTTCACCTCTTGCCAGATCACCCTAACCCTTCTTATATTTTGTGTTTTGTTTTTTTATTCTTGTGTGTTGCTGCTACTGACTCGACAAATTTCCCCTTGGGGATTAATAAAGTATATATCTATCTATCTATCTATCTAATCCCCCATCCATCCCCAAACTCCTCTGATCGTTACGCCCCGCCTCTTCTACCTTGCACCCGCCCTCTCCTCGAGCTCTGATTGGCCCACCTCGCGTCAGTCAGGATCATCCGCTCGGCGTCGCGTGATCCTTGACGTCGCGGTCAGAAGTCACGAAGCGACGCGGAGCAGAGAGGAGACGTCAAAGGAACCGCTACCTGCCGCGTCCTGCCGCTTCCTGCCGCGTCCTGCCGCTACCTGCGTGTGAACGGTGAGAACGGCTGAACCGGGTATTTCATTAGCGGTGTTCGGTACCGGAGAGGGGGGGGATCCGGTGTCATCCGGTGTCATCCGGTGTCAGCGGGCTCGTGAGCGGCGTGAACCGAGCCGCTTCCCCCCCCTGCTGTTGTCACGGGGCGACCCCGTTATCACAGTCACCACGGTAACAACGGCCCACTGATCTCACCCCGGAAGTACAGATGCTGTAGAGAGTAAACAACAACAACAACACACATCTGGGGTTATTTACACATACAGGGAAGAAGCGTTGTTGTCAGGACCTCATTAAACAAAGAAATACAGCACGAGTTTTATTCAACTACCCGGTGTGTGTAGATACAGGTGTGTGTGTGTGTGTGTGTGTGTGTGTGAGATACAGGTGTGTGTAGATACAGGTGTGTGTGTGTGTGTGTAGATACAGGTGTGTGTGTAGATACAGGTGTGTGTGTGTGTGTAGATACAGGTGTGTGTGTGTGTAGATACAGGTGTGTGTGTGTAGATACAGGTGTGTGTGTAGATACAGGTGTGTGTGTGTGTGTGTAGATACAGGTGTGTGTGTGTAGATACAGGTGTGTGTGTGTGTGTAGATACAGGTGTGTGTGTGTGTGTAGATACAGGTGTGTGTGTGTGTGTAGATACAGGTGTGTGTGTGTGTAGATACAGGTGTGTGTGTAGATACAGGTATGTGTGTGTAGATACAGGTGTGTGTGTGTGTGTGTAGATACAGGTGTGTGTAGATACAGGTGTGTGTGTAGATACAGGTGTGTGTGTGTGTAGATACAGGTGTGTGTGTGTGTGTAGATACAGGTGTGTGTGTGTGTGTAGATACAGGTGTGTGTGTAGATACAGGTGTGTGTGTGTGTGTGTGTAGATACAGGTGTGTGTAGATACAGGTGTGTGTGTAGATACAGGTGTGTGTGTGTGTAGATACAGGTGTGTGTGTGTGTGTGTGTGTGTGTAGATTAGGGTTGGGTACCGAAACCCGGTGCCAATGTGGTACCGGTTCCAATACAACCGGTATTACCCGGACCGAAACGCAACGCACATTCCGGTGCTTCTTTCCGGTGCCTGAGCCGATTGAAATTGAAAAAAACTATTGTTGTGAACTTCTCAGGTGACTCCGCCCCGTCAGCAGGTCACGAGCCTCTCATATGTAACTCTGAGAGGAGGCGTGGCCGTGTGTGACTGTGAGCCCGTGTGGAGCACACCAGCGTCAGGCTGGACGACGGGGAGACCGTCACCGGTCCCCCTGAACACGGGGAGACCGATGATGACGAGCAGCCGGAACTCAGATTAGTACCGTATCGTTGATTGCAAGTCTTGCATTCATAAAAGTAGCCCAAGAAATAATAAATTATCCATTATAACCATGTTTAAGCTAGCTCGTAGCTAGCGCGAGCTACGAGCTAGCGCTAGCTACGAGCGTGACAGTCTGCTAGCAGATGTGTTGATGTCCAGCGGTCCCGGCTGTATACTCGGTGTTACCGGGAATATAATGACGGAGGAATAAAGACCGTGGGGCGTCACTTTGTTTCAGTGTAACTGGCTGTCAGAAGCAAAGCTTTATGTGTCACGTGTCATCTTCAGTACCTCTGATTGGTTGTTCTCTCTGCCCATCAACACAGTGACAGGATTAACCCTATAAGGTCTGCACATGACAATACATATCACATATAATGGAGAACATTGTGTCTGTTAACAGTCTGATATCCGTTGTTGTCGTGCTCCATGATAACGGCTTCTACAGGGAATATGGCCAAAGAGGTTTTTAATGTCCTCATTGTGCGTTTAAAAAAAGTATCGGTTCAGGCACCGTTTAGGCACCGGTATCGTTTTAAAAGTACCGGTTTAGCACCGGTATCGTTTTAAAAGTACCGGTTTAGCACCGGTATCGGGAAAAACCCAAACTATACCCATCCCTAGTGTAGATACAGGTGTGTGTGTGTGTGTGTAGATACAGGTGTGTGTGTGTGTGTGTGTAGATACAGGTGTGTGTGTGTGTGTAGATACAGGTGTGTGTGTGTGTGTGTGTAGATACAGGTGTGTGTAGATACAGGTGTGTGTAGATACAGGTGTGTGTGTAGATACAGGTGTGTGTGTGTGTGTAGATACAGGTGTGTGTGTGTGTAGATACAGGTTTGTGTAGATACAGGTGTGTGTGTGTGTAGATACAGGTGTGTGTGTGTGTAGATACAGGTTTGTGTAGATACAGGTGTGTGTGTGTGTAGATACAGGTTTGTGTAGATACAGGTGTGTGTGTGTGTAGATACAGGTTTGTGTAGATACAGGTGTGTGTGTGTGTGTGTAGATACAGGTGTGTGTGTGTGTGTGTGTGTAGATACAGGTGTGTGTGTGTGTGTGTAGATACAGGTGTGTGTGTGTGTAGATACAGGTGTGTGTGTGTGTGTAGATACAGGTGTGTGTGTGTGTGTAGATACAGGTGTGTGTGTGTGTGTAGATACAGGTGTGTGTGTGTGTGTGTAGATACAGGTGTGTGTGTGTGTGTGTAGATACAGGTGTGTGTGTGTGTGTAGATACAGGTGTGTGTGTGTGTGTGTAGATACAGGTGTGTGTGTGTGTAGATACAGGTGTGTGTGTGTGTAGATACAGGTGTGTGTGTAGATACGTGTGTGTGTAGATACAGGTGTGTGTGTGTGTGTGTAGATACAGGTGTGTGTGTGTGTGTGTGTGTGTAGATACAGTTGTGTGTGTGTGTGTGTAGATACAGGTGTGTGTGTGTGTAGAAACAGGTTTGTGTAGATACAGGTGTGTGTGTGTGTGTGTGTGTGTAGATACAGGTGTGTGTGTGTAGATACAGGTGTGTGTGTGTGTGTGTGTGTAGATACGTGTGTGTGTGTGTGTGTAGATACAGGTGTGTGTGTGTGTGTAGATACAGGTTTGTGTGTGTGTGTGTAGATACAGGTGTGTGTGTGTGTGTGTGTGTGTGTGGATACAGGTGTGTGTGTGTGTGTAGATACAGGTGTGTGTGTGTGTGTGTGTAGATACAGGTGTGTGTGTGTAGATACAGGTGTGTGTGTGTGTGTAGATACAGGTTTGTGTGTGTGTGTAGATACAGGTTTGTGTGTGTGTGTGTAGATACAGGTGTGTGTGTGTGTGTGTAGATACAGGTGTGTGTGTTTGTGTAGATACAGGTGTGTGTGTGTAGATACAGGTTTGTGTAGATACAGGTGTGTGTGTGTGTAGATACAGGTGTGTGTGTGTGTAGATACAGGTGTGTGTGTGTGTGTGTAGATACAGGTGTGTGTGTGTGTAGATACAGGTGTGTGTGTGTGTAGATACAGGTGTGTGTGTGTGTAGATACAGGTTTGTGTAGATACAGGTGTGTGTGTGTGTGTAGATACAGGTGTGTGTGTGTGTAGATACAGGTTTGTGTAGATACAGGTGTGTGTGTGTGTGTAGATACAGGTGTGTGTGTGTAGATACAGGTGTGTGTGTGTGTAGATACAGGTTTGTGTGTGTGTGTAGATACAGGTGTGTGTGTGTGTAGATACAGGTATGTGTGTGTAGATACAGGTGTGTGTGTGTGTGTAGATACAGGTGTGTGTGTAGATACAGGTGTGTGTGTGTGTGTAGATACAGGTGTGTGTGTGTGTGTAGATACAGGTGTGTGTGTGTGTAGATACAGGTGTGTGTGTGTGTGTAGATACAGGTGTGTGTGTGTGTGTGTGTGTGTGTAGATACAGGTGTGTGTGTGTGTGTAGATACAGGTGTGTGTGTGTGTAGATACAGGTGTGTGTGTGTGTGTGTAGATACAGGTGTGTGTGTGTGTAGATACAGGTGTGTGTGTGTACAGGTGTGTGTGTGTGTGTAGATACAGGTGTGTGTGTAGATACAGCTGCTAGAGCTCTGGTTCCTTCTTTAAGACACTGTGACCACGCCCCCTGCATGTGACCACGCCCCCTGTCAGTCTGAAGGCGGTACCAGAGTCAAAGTGCCCCTGATGACTAACAGGTGCCTGCGTGTAGTTCCTGTGCCTGCCTCCAGGTGGCGATGCAGTTCCTGGGCCGGCTGCTGGACAGCGTGTCCTCCGTGTCCGCGCTGTTCTCCAACCCGCACCGCGTCAGGGAGGCGCCGCTGGCCGACTACGGCGGGGCGGGCCGGGCCCCGCTGAAGGAGGAGGGGCGCTTGGTTCTGTACCGGAACACCCAGTCGTGGGACTGCCTGCTCATGAGCCCCGACACGCCCACCCTCGCCCTGAGGTGCTCAGCACCTTGGCACCGCCATCTTGTTATTGTCCATCACCTTGTAGCCCCGCCCCTAAAGCAGACCCGTGATGACATGTGTCTCCGCTGTCGTGATCCACGAGGAGTCACGAGGATAATGTGCTTCAAGTCTTAAAGGGTTCATGTGTTCCCGCGTTAGGGGCGGGGCTACAAGGTGATTGACGGGTCTGTGTGTGTCATGTGACTCAGGCTGTTTCAGGTGGCGTCGGAGGAGGACGCCATGAACTTGTTCCCCCAATACGCCCTCAAGCTCCGCCCCTTCTACGAGACGCTTCCATTGAAGGCCGAGACCACGCAGCCAATCGTAGACTGCATCCGCAACCACCAGGACTGGAGCTCCGCCCACATCGCCGTGGAGACGGGCCTGAGAGAGTGTCTCAAACATAACTATGTCCAGAGGTAGATATCGATTCAACAATTTATATATATATAAGTGCTGTGAAAAATAACGCGTTAACTCAGTTCATTCAATTACAGGTTTAACTAGTTTTTTTTTTTTAACGCATTTAACGCATGCGCAGAATGAGCTTCCAATCCGTCTGTTGTTGGTCGTCGGGACGAAAAAAAAGTCACTTGCAAAATGAGCTTCCAATGCACCACTTCAATCTGAACTCTGTCCGCTCTCATGCAGACGGTCTGTTCATCGGTAATGATCCTTCCGCAGGTTCACCTCCGGAAACCTTGTTACGACTTCTACTTCCTGTAGATCAGGGTCTCAACACGTCGATCGCGACCTGCCAGTCGATCGCGGCGTAGTGTCGGTAGATCAATGACATTAAAGAGATTGGCCCGCCCCCTGACATGTTCTCTAGAGCACGTGTTTGTTCTTTTATTAAACTAAACGTCTGTTGTTGATCGTATCTCCACAGCAGCATGTCATCTCTGTCTCTTCGCGTTGCGTTAACACTTATCGATCTCCGTCTGGCGCCACAGAGCTCCGTGCGCGCGCATCGGGACCGAGCAAAACAAAAGTCACTTGTCAATCTGTCCACCTTTAGATTGTATCATGGTGGAGTTAATGGTTGACAAACAAGAGAAACATGCTCTGTTTAACCCTCCTGTTACCTTTACATTTACGAACATATTTTACCCTCGAGGTCAATTTGACCCCAGCAATTAAAACCTCCAGAAAATTATTAGAATTAATATTGCTTCCCAAGTTTAAGTGTGAGGTACTTTATGTTTGTTTGTTGACTACCTAAATAGCCCATTAAATATATAAAAAAGTTGATATTTCTTATAAGTTTGACACAGTGAAAAACAGCCTGGGGTCAAATTGACCCCAAAGAACACCGACATTAAACATTGAATGGGGTCAAATTGACCCGAAAGGTAACAGGAGGGTTAAACATTCTGTTTAGGATGAAGATGTATTAATGTTCCATATGGAAGAAAACTGCTAAATAACTGCTGAGTTGCAGCACCATTGAATAGAAGAATGTATAAATGTATATATCCGTCTTTTGTCATAAATCTCTATGTTCTCACAAAATATACCAAGAATATCAGTAATATGTGATTAATCATGATTAATCCACAAAAACCTGTGATTAACCCGATTAAAAATGTTAATCGTTTCACAGCCCTAATAAAAATATGAATTTATATATAAAAATCTAATCTATAAATATATTATTTTAGTTATATATTTTCATATATTTATACTTATATAATTTGTATATATGAAAATATATATATCAATATTTATATAGAAATGTTTTTATAAATATGTATTTGAATCTATATATATAATGATATACTTCTATAATTAATAACATAAAAGCTGCGCCAGTGTTTCCCGATGTCATTGTTTCGCCGTCTCTCCAGTCAGATCAACGCCCGCTCCGGCTCCGGCCAGACGCCGCTCCACTTGGCGTGCGAGCGCGGCGACTCGGCGTGCGTGAGGCAGCTGCTGGAGGAGAGCCAGGCCCGGACCGACATCAGGGACCGCCACGGGGAGACGCCCATGCACTGCGCCGCCAAGCAGGACACGCCCGCCGTCATCCAGGTCAGCCCCTCGTAGCCCCGCCCCCAAGCTCACCCCGCCCTGTGGTCTGGCTCTAAACAGACTCCGCCTCCTCTCTCCCAGGTCATGTGCTCGCGGTTGTGCTCGGGCGTGAACGAGCTGAACGACAACGGGGAGACGCCGCTCCACGTGGCGTGCCGCCTGGGGCGCGTGCAGTCCGTCAGAGCGCTGCTGGGGGGCGGGGCCAAGTGTGACGTCATCGGCGGCACCGGCTACGCCATCCACAGCGCCATGAAGTACAGTGAGAAGGGGTGAGGAGGAGGAGGAGGAGGAGGAGGAGGAGGCTGAATTAAGGACATGGTTTATTTCCATGAAACATTTTAATAATATAAATGATATTTGTCTCTGAATCGTCTGTTGGAAAGAGAACTGCTGAGGCTGTTTATTGGTCCTGGTCTCAGTTAAGCCCTGGTCTACACTACCACTTTAGTCCACAGGGGGCACTAGAGATATTAGAGGATGTTATTCAGTTATTTTACAGTATTATATATATCTATAAATAAATAAATCCGGTTCCTCTTGTGTTGTCCAGCTGTGTGGAGGAGCTCCTCAAAGCAGACCCGGGTCAGCTCGGGGCCGAGGACTCTCTTTATGGGGGAACTCCGCTCCACTGGTCCAAGACAGCCGAGGTGAGCCCCGCCGCGCCGCTGCTTCGGGAGCAACATGGCGTCTAACCCTCCTCCCTCTGGCCAGATGAGCCTCCTGCTGCTGCAGCGCGGCTGCGGGGTGAACCGCCTCAGTCGGACCGGGGAGAGCGCGCTGCACATCCTGACCAGGAGGGGGCGCTTTGAGGCCGCCATGGTGCTGCTCACCCACGGGGCCAACGCCAACCTCAAGGGCCGGGATGGGAACACGGCGCTGCACCTCGCCATGAAGGTGACGTAGTCGCCGCGAGGGAGTCCGTCGACGCCCGGCGCTCCGCACGGCTCCTCGTAACCATGGCGACCTGTGTCTCTGCAGATGGACCACATGGAGCTCATCAAAGCTCTCATCGTGTTCGGGGCCGACGTCGAGATCCACAACGACCTGGGAGAGACGCCCGGACTCATCGCCGCTCGCACCAGCAAAGGTAGGAGGAGGGGGGGAGAGGAGGAGGAGGAGGAGAGGAGGAGGAGAGGGCCTGGAGGAGGAGAGGAGGAGGAGGGCCTGGAGGAGGAGGAGGAGGAGAGGAGGAGAGGAGGAGGAGAGGAGGAGAGGGGGAGGAGAGGGCCTGGAGGAGGAGGAGAGGGCTTCACCTGGAGGAGGAGAGGAGGAGGAGGAGGAGAGGAGGAGGAGGAGGAGAGGAGAGGGCTTCCTGTCGTAATACATCAGAACATGCATAGAACACATATGAAGAGGTCTCTGTCAGGAGGCCGTTTGTCCCGCCCCTCCTCCGCTGTGATTGGACGGCAGCTTTAAAGTCAAGGTGTGTGTGTCAGGTCCCAATAGAAAGGTCCTGCTGGACATGCTGTGTAGTGTGGGGGTCCAACGCTGCCTCCCCCCCTCCAACAAGACCCCCCCGCCTGCAGGCAGCAGCATCGGTAACTCCTTCTTCTTCGTTCCTCAAAATACTGAACAGGCTTTACTCCTCTCATGATCCAAAGAGTGACTCGTATATATATATATATATATATATATACGTGTGTATACAGTGTATATTAAATGTAAACCCAGGTGAGGTATTTGTCCTCTTCTCATCTTGAACACATTTGATGCCACGTTGTGGCTCCATGTCAACAGCTGTTGTGATTGGCCGACAGGGTTCGATGACTTCCTGTCTGCGGGGGCCGCAGTGAGCCGCGGGGCCACGAAGGTAGACGGCGCCGCCATGGAGAACAGGAAGTGAGTCATCAGACGAGTGTCATGTGACCTGGTCCCGTGTGTGTGTGTGTGTGTGTGTGTGTGTGTGTGTGTGTGTGTGTGTAAAATAAACTTTCTCTTTCTGTCCATTCTTATCGTTGTGGACATGCAGCTTAGTGTTTCTCCCCCTCTCTCTCTCTCTCTCTCTCTCTCTCTCCCCCTGTGTGCTCTGCAGGAGGGACCGCCTGCTGTGTCTGGATGGGGGGGGCATCAAAGGTCTGGTTCTGATCCAGATGCTGATCGCCCTGGAGAGAGAGGCCGGCCGGCCCACCAGAGAGCTCTTTGACTGGGTGGCTGGAACCAGCACCGGGGGCATCCTGGCCCTCGCCATCGTCCACGGTGTGTGTGTGTGTGTGTGTGTGTGTGTGTGTGTGTGTGTGTGTGTGTGTGTGTGTGTGTGTGTGTGTGTGTGTGTGTGTGTGTGTGTGTGTGTGTGTGTGTGTGTGTGTGTGTGTGTGTGTGTGTGTGTGACCGTGACGTCTCTGCTCCTCAGGTAAGTCCATGGAGTACCTGCTGTGCCTGTACTTCAGGATGAAGGAGCAGGTGTTCAAGGGGTCGCGACCTTACGAGTCGGCGCCGCTGGAGGACTTCCTGAAGAAAGAGTTCGGAGAGAACACTAAGATGACGGATGTCCGTTACCCGAGGTGAGACCCCGAGGCTTCTATACAACCAGAGGAGTCGCCCCCTGGTGGTCAGGAGGCAGAATGCAGCTCTAACACATGAAGCATAGGCTTCTATACAACCAGAGGGTGACTCTGGCCTCGTGTCTCCAGGGTGATGGTCACCAGCGTCCTGGCAGACAGACATCCAGGCGAGCTGCACATCTTCAGGAACTACGACCTCTCCGTCCACCGAGAGCCTCCGTACTCCACCACCGCCACCTTCAAGCCCCTCACCATCCCACAAGGTACTACCCCCGATGGCCACCGGGGGGCGGCGTGTTGTTGCAGGATAGATAGATAGATATATACTTTATTAATCCCCAAGGGGAAATTTGTCGAGTCAGTAGCAGCAACACACAAGAATAAAATAAAAAACCAAAACACAAAATATAAGAAGGGTTAGGATGGGAGGATGAGGATGTGTTGGTGGTGGGATGCACAGAGGAGCCGCCCCCTAAGAGGAGGAAGGGGACGCAGGAAGGTGTGTCTCTGGGTGAAGGGTCGCACACGCGGAGTGATGCTAAGCTAGCCTGCTGCTGGAAGCCATCAGTCTCCTCTGTTAGAAATAGAATAATTGGTCCTTCACTTCTAGAACTAACCCTCAGATCGTCTTCTCTGGTCTCTAGTCTCTAGTCTCTGGTCGCTAGTCTCTGGTCGCTAGTCTCTAGTCCTGGTCTCTAGTCTCTAGTCTCTGGTCTCTCTAGTCTCTGGTCTCTCTAGTCTCTGGTCTCTGGTCTCTGGTCTCTAGTCTCTGGTCTCTGGTCTCTGGTCTCTGGTCTCTGGTCTCTAGTCTCTGGTCTCTGGTCTCTGGTCTCTAGTCTCTGGTCTCTGGTCTCTGGTCTCTGGTCTCTAGGTCTCTGGTCTCTGGTCTCTGGTCTCTGGTCTCTGGTCTCTGGTCTCTGGTCTCTAGTCTCTGGTCTCTGGTCTCTGGTCTCTGGTCTCTGGTCTCTGGTCTCTGGTCTCTGGTCTCTGGTCTCTGGTCTCTGGTCTCTAGTCTCTGGTCTCTGGTCTCTGGTCTCTGGTCTCTGGTCTCTAGTCTCTGGTCTCTGGTCCTGGTCTCTAGTCTCTGGTCCTGGTCTCTAGTCTCTGGTCTCTGGTCTCTAGTCTCTAGTCTCTGGTCCTGGTCTCTAGTCTCTGGTCTCTGGTCCTGGTCTCTAGTCTCTCTCTGGTCTCTGGTCTCTAATCTCTAGTCTCTGGTCTCTGGTCTCAGTCTCTGGTCTCTGGTCTCTGGTCTCTGGTCTCTGGTCTCTGGTCTCTGGTCTCTAGTCTCTGGTCTCTGGTCTCTGGTCTCTGGTCTCTGGTCTCTGGTCTCTGGTCTCTGGTCTCTGGTCTCTAGTCTCTGGTCTCTAGTCTCTGGTCTCTGGTCTCTGGTCTCTGGTCTCTGGTCTCTGGTCTCTGGTCTCTAGTCTCTGGTCTCTGGTCTCTGGTCTCTAGTCTCTGGTCTCTGGTCTCTGGTCTCTGGTCTCTGGTCTCTGGTCTCTGGTCTCTAGTCTCTGGTCTCGAGTCTCTCTCTGGTCTCTAGTCTCTGGTCTCTGGTCTCTGGTCTCTAGTCTCTGGTCTCTGGTCTCTGGTCTCTGGTCTCTGGTCTCTGGTCTCTGGTCTCTGGTCTCTGGTCTCTGGTCTCTGGTCTCTAGTCTCTGGTCTCTAGTCTCTGGTCTCTGGTCTCAGTCTCTGGTCTCTGGTCTCAGTCTCTGGTCTCTGGTCTCAGTCTCTGGTCTCTGGTCTCTAGTCTCTGGTCTCTGGTCTCTGGTCTCTGGTCTCTGGTCTCTAGTCTCTGGTCTCTAGTCTCTGGTCTCTAGTCTCTAGTCTCTGGTCTCTGGTCTCTGGTCTCTGGTCTCTGGTCTCTAGTCTCTGGTCTCTGGTCCTGGTCTCTGGTCTCTGGTCTCAGTCTCTGGTCTCAGTCTCTGGTCTCTGGTCTCTGGTCTCTAGTCTCTGGTCTCTGGTCTCTGGTCTCTGGTCTCTGGTCTCTGGTCTCTAGTCTCTGGTCTCTGGTCTCTAGTCTCTAGTCTCTGGTCTCTGGTCTCTGGTCTCTAGTCTCTGGTCCTGGTCTCTGGTCTCTGGTCTCTGGTCTCTGGTCTCTGGTCTCTGGTCTCTGGTCTCTGGTCTCTGGTCTCTGGTCTCTGGTCTCTGGTCTCAGTCTCTGGTCTCAGTCTCTGGTCTCTGGTCTCTGGTCTCTGGTCTCTGGTCTCTAGTCTCTGGTCTCTGGTCTCTAGTCTCTAGTCTCTGGTCTCTGGTCTCTAGTCTCTAGTCTCTAGTCTCTGGTCTCTGGTCTCTAGTCTCTGGTCCTGGTCTCAGGTCCTGGTGGATGTCTTTGATCCTGTAATCTGTCCTCAGAGCAGCTGGTGTGGCGAGCCGCCCGCTCCAGCGGCGCCGCCCCCACATACTTCCGACCAATGGGACGCTTCCTGGACGGAGGGCTGCTGGCCAACAACCCCACGCTGGACGCCATGGCGGAGATCCACCAGTACAACAAGGCGCTGGCAGCAGAGGTACCACACACACACACACACACACACACACACACACACACACACACACACACACACACACACACACACACCTACACATACACACACACACACACACACACACACACACCTACACACACACACACACACACAAACCTACACACACACACACACACCTACACACACACACACCTACACACACACCTACACACACACACACACACACACACACACACACACACACACACACACACCTACACACACACACCTACACACACACACACACCTACACACACACACCTACACACACACACACACACACCTACACACACACCTACACACACATATACACACACACACACATATACACACACACACACCTGCACACACACACACACACCTACACACACACCTGCACACACACACACACACACCTTATATATATACACACACACTATACACACACACCTATACACACACACATACACACCTGCACACACACACACACTATACACCTACACACACCTATACACACACCTACACCTATACACACACACCTGCACACACACACCTGCACATACACACACCTGCACACACACACCTGCACACACACACACACCTACACACACACACCTACAAACATACCCACCTATACACACCTGCACACATATATACACACACACCTACACACACCTGCACACACACTACACCTGCACACACACACCACCTGCACACCTGCACTGCACATATACACACACACCTACACACCTACACACACCTACACACACACACACACACACCTGCACACACACACACACACACACACACACCTGCACACACACACACACACCTACACACACACAAACACACCTGCACACACACACCTACACACACACACACCTGCACACACACACACCTACACCTGCACACACCTACACACACACACCTACACACACACACCTACATAAACACACACATACACACCTACATACACAACTACACACACCTACACCTACACACACACACACACCCACCAGCATTTAGATGGTTAACCCCCCCCCCCCCCCCCCAGGGCCGGGGTCACCAGGTCAAGGCGCTGGGCGTCGTGGTCTCGCTCGGCACAGGTGAGACGCTGTGGACCCTCCCACTGAGCTCACGTGTCCTTTAGCTCCGCCTCCAGCCTCAGCGCCCTGTGCCTGCAGGTCGCCCCCCCCAGGTGGCGGTGAGCTCCGTGGACGTGTTCCGGCCCTCCAACCCGCTGGAGCTGGCCAAGAGCCTCGTGGGGGCCAAGGAGCTGGGCAAGATGCTGGTGGACTGTGTGAGTCACGGGGCCCCGGGGCCCGCTGCTAACACGCTGCTGACACGCTGCTGACACGCTGCTAACACGCTGCTGACACGCTGCTGACACGCTGCTGACACGCTGCTGACACGCTGCTGACACGCTGCTGACACGCTGCTGACACGCTGCTAACACGCTGCTGACACGCTGCTAACACGCTGCTGACACGCTGCTGACACGCTGCTGACACGCTGCTAACACGCTGCTGACACGCTGCTGACACGCTGCTGACACGCTGCTGACACGCTGCTGACACGCTGCTGACACGCTGCTGACACGCTGCTAACACGCTGCTGACACGCTGCTGACACGCTGCTGACACGCTGCTGACACGCTGCTAACACGCTGCTGACACGCTGCTGACACGCTGCTAACACGCTGCTGACACGCTGCTAACACGCTGCTGACACGCTGCTGACACGCTGCTGACACGCTGCTAACACGCTGCTGACACGCTGCTGACACGCTGCTGCTGCGCTGCTGACACGCTGCTGACACGCTGCTGACACGCTGCTGACACGCTGCTGACACGCTGCTAACACGCTGCTGACACGCTGCTGACACGCTGCTGACACGCTGCTGACACGCTGCTAACACGCTGCTGACACGCTGCTGACACGCTGCTAACACGCTGACACGCTGCTAACACGCTGCTGACACGCTGCTGACACGCTGCTGACACGCTGCTGACACGCTGCTGACACGCTGCTGACACGCTGCTGACACGCTGCTGACACGCTGCTGACACGCTGCTGACACGCTGCTGACACGCTGCTGACACGCTGCTGACACGCTGCTGACACGCTGCTAACACGCTGCTAACACGCTGCTGACACGCTGCTGACACGCTGCTGACACGCTGCTGACACGCTGCTGACACGCTGCTGACACGCTGCTGACACGCTGCTAACACGCTGCTGACACGCTGCTGACACGCTGCTGACACGCTGCTGACACGCTGCTGACACGCTGCTGACACGCTGCTGACACGCTGCTGACACGCTGCTGACACGCTGCTAACACGCTGCTGACACGCTGCTGACACGCTGCTGACACGCTGCTGACACGCTGCTGACACGCTGCTGACACGCTGCTGACACGCTGCTGACACGCTGCTGACACGCTGCTGACACGCTGCTAACACGCTGCTGACACGCTGCTGACACGCTGCTGACACGCTGCTGACACGCTGCTGACACGCTGCTGACACGCTGCTGACACGCTGCTGACACGCTGCTGACACGCTGCTGACACGCTGCTAACACGCTGCTGACACGCTGCTGACACGCTGCTAACACGCTGCTGACACGCTGCTAACACGCTGCTGACACGCTGCTAACACGCTGCTGACACGCTGCTGACACGCTGCTGACACGCTGCTAACACGCTGCTGACACGCTGCTGACACGCTGCTGACACGCTGCTAACACGCTGCTAACACGCTGCTAACACGCTGCTGACACGCTGCTGACACGCTGCTAACACGCTGCTGACACGCTGCTAACACGCTGCTGACACGCTGCGCTGCTGACACGCTGCTAACACGCTGCTGACACGCTGCTAACACGCTGCTGACACGCTGCTGACACGCTGCTGACACGCTGCTGACACGCTGCTAACACGCTGCTGACACGCTGCTGACACGCTGCTGACACGCTGCTGCGCTGCTAACACGCTGCTGACACGCTGCTGACACGCTGCTAACACGCTGCTGACACGCTGCTGACACGCTGCTGACACGCTGCTGACACGCTGCTGACACGCTGCTGACACGCTGCTGACACGCTGCTGACACGCTGCTGACACGCTGCTGACACGCTGCTGACACGCTGCTAACACGCTGCTGACACGCTGCTGACACGCTGCTGAACACGCTGCTAACACGCTGCTGACACGCTGCTGACGCTGCTGACACGCTGCTGACACGCTGCTGACACGCTGCTGACACGCTGCTGACACGCTGCTGACACGCTGCTGACACGCTGCTAACACGCTGCTGACACGCTGCTGACACGCTGCTGACACGCTGCTGACACGCTGCTGACACGCTGCTGACACGCTGCTGACGCTGCTGACACGCTGCTAACACGCTGCTAACACGCTGCTGCACGCTGCTGACACGCTGCCGACGCTGCTGACACGCTGCTGACACGCCTGCCACGTTGCTGACACGCTGTTCACGGAGCCTCTGATGTCAGTGCTGACACGCTGCTGACAGAGCTGCTGCACGCACAACTCTGACGCTGCTGGCGGCATCACGGTGGCTCTGCCGCTGTCCAGACTGGTGTGTCCTACATCCTGTGTCCTGTGTCCTACATCCTGCGTCCTCTGTCCTGTGTCCTACATCCTGCGTCCTCTGTCCTGTGTCCTACATCCTGCGTCCTGTGTCCTACATCCTGCATCCTCTGTCCTCTCTCCTACATCCTGTGTCCTCTGTCCTCCATCCTGTCCTCCATCCTGCGTCCTGCGTCCTCTGTCCTGTGTCCTCTGTCCTACATCCTGTGTCCTCTGTCCTGTGTCCTCTGTCCTCCATCCTCTGTCCTGTGTCCTCTGTCCTGCATCCTCTCTCCTACATCCTGTGTCCTCTGTCCTCCATCCTGTCCTGTGTCCTCTGTCCTCCATCCTCTGTCCTGTGTCCTCTGTCCTGCGTCCTGTGTCCTCCATCCTCCGTCCTCTGTCCTCCGTCCTCTGTCCTCTGTCCTGCGTCCTACATCCTGTGTCCTCTGTCCTGTGTCCTCTGTCCTGTGTCCTACATCCTCTCTCCTACATCCTGTGTCCTCTGTCCCGCGTCCTGCGTCCTCTGTCCTGTGTCCTGCGTCCTGTGTCCTCTGTCCTGTGTCCTGTGTCCTGTGTCCTCCATCCTCTGTCCTGTGTCCTGTGTCCTCTGTCCTCCATCCTCTGTCCTGTGTCCTCTGTCCTGTGTCCTACATCCTCTCTCCTACATCCTGTGTCCTCTGTCCCGCGTCCTGCGTCCTCTGTCCTGTGTCCTGCGTCCTGTGTCCTCTGTCCTGTGTCCTCCTGTGTCCTCTGTCCTGTGTCCTCCATCCTGTGTCCTCTGTCCTGTGTCCTGCGTCCTGTGTCCTGTGTCCTCTGTCCTCCATCCTCTGTCCTGCGTCCTCTGTCCCGCGTCCTGACCCCTCGCTCCCTGCAGGCTGAGTCCCCAGCTGTCTCAGGAGGTGATGCTGGACGAGGTGAGCGACGCGGTGCTGGTGGCCATGCTGTGGGAGACGCAGCTGTACCTGTACGAGAAGAGGGGCCGCCTCCAGGCGCTGGCCCAGCTGCTGCTGGAGGACCAGGACTGAGACCACAACGACTCTTATGTACCATGCAGCATCATGTGACCTCTTGTTGGTTGAGCTTCCTGTTTGTCTGTGAACCAGAGAAGAAGAGGAGCTTCCTGTCTGGAGGGGGAGGAGCCGTCACACTAAAGGTAGGCCCTCATTGGCTGTGATGGAACTCCTCCTCCCTCCTCCTCTTGTCCTCTGTAGTACTTCTACACCGTCTTTACTCACTATCAATGTCACTTCAACTGAAGTTATTTCCTCTGATTTTTGTATTAACCCCTGAAGTGTCGTGGTAATAAACATCTGAACATGGACATGTGTGTTGTTGTTTCTTTGTTTACACGTTTACATTGTTATTGACTAGTTCTTTACTTGATTATCTATTAAGGCCTATATATATTTATATATATATTTATATAGCTCTGAAGAACCGGTCACCCTCCCAGTGACCTTTGACCTCACGTGTTCCTCATCTCTCTGCTGCTGGGGAAGAGGGCCAGGACTCAGTGGCGCCCCCTGCTGTCTGTGTGAAGAGCTTCAGTCTAAAGGAGAGATGTACCTTTGACCTCAATGCTGTGAGCTCTCAAGAGTGATCACTTTGTAAAGTACGACATGTACCTCTAGAACAGTATAAAGTACGACATGTACCTCTAGAACAGTATAAAGTACGACATGTACCTCTAGTACAGTATAAAGTACGACATGTACCTCTAGAACAGTATAAAGTACGACATGTACCTCTAGTACAGTATAAAGTACGACATGTACCTCTAGAACAGTATAAAGTACGACATGTACCTCTAGTACAGTATAAAGTACGACATGTACCTCTAGAACAGTATAATAAAGTACTACATGTACCTCTAGACAGTATAAAGTTAGAACAGTATAAAGTACTACATGTACCTCTAGAACAGTATAAAGTACGACATGTACCTCTAGAACAGTATAAAGTACTACATGTACCTCTAGAACAGTATAAAGTACGACATGTACCTCTAGAACAGTATAAAGTACGACATGTACCTCTAGTACAGTATAAAGTACGACATGTACCTCTAGTACAGTATAAAGTACGACATGTAAGTACAGGTATAAAGTACGACATGTACCTCTAGTACAGTATAAAGTACGACATGTACCTCTAGAACAGTATAAAGTACGACATGTACCTCTAGTACAGTATAAAGTACAACATGTACCTCTAGTACAGTATAAAGTACGACATGTACCTCTAGAACAGTATAAAGTACTACATGTACCTCTAGAACAGTATAAAGTACGACATGTACCTCTGGAGTACAGTATGAAGTACTACATGTACCTCTAGTACAGTATAAAGTACTACATGTACCTCTAGAACAGTATAAAGTACTACATGTACCTCTAGAACAGTATAAAGTACGACATGTACCTCTAGTACAGTATAAAGTACGACATGTACCTCTAGTACAGTATAATACACATGTACCTCTAGTACAGTATAAAGTGCGACATGTACCCTCTAGAACAGTACATGTACCATAAAGTACTACATGCCTCTAGAACAGTATAAAGAACGACATGTACCTCTAGAACAGTATAAAGAACGACATGTACCTCTAGAACAGTATAAAGTACGACATGTACCTCTAGAACAGTATAAAGAACGACATGTACCTCTAGTACAGTATAAAGTACTACCTGTACCTCTAGAACAGTATAAAGAATGACATGTACCTCTAGAACAGTATAAAGTACGACATGTACCTCTAGAACAGTATAAAGTACGACATGTACCTCTAGTACAGTATAAAGTACTACATGTACCTCTAGAACAGTATAAAGAACGACATGTACCTCTAGTACAGTATAAAGAACGACATGTACCTCTAGTACAGTATAAAGTACAACATGTACCTCTAGTACAGTATAAAGTACGACATGTACCTCTAGAACAGTATAAAGTACTACATGTACCTCTAGAACAGTATAAAGTACGACATGTACCTCTGGAGTACAGTATGAAGTACTACATGTACCTCTAGTACAGTATAAAGTACGACATGTACCTCTAGTACAGTATAAAATACGACATGTACCTCTAGTACAGTATAAAGTACGACATGTACCTCTAGTACAGTATAAAGTACGACATGTACCTCTAGAACAGTATAAAATACGACATGTACCTCTAGTACAGTATAAAGTACGACATGTACCTCTAGTACAGTATAAAGTACGACATGTACCTCTAGAACAGTATAAAGTACGACATGTACCTCTAGAACAGTATAAAGTACGACATGTACCTCTAGTACAGTATAAAGTACGACATGTACCTCTAGTACAGTATAAAGTACGACATGTACCTCTAGTACAGTATAAAGTACGACATGTACCTCTAGTACAGTATAAAGTACTACATGTACCTCTAGAACAGTATAAAGTACGACATGTACCTCTAGAACAGTATAAAGTACGACATGTACCTCTGGAGTACAGTATGAAGTACTACATGTACCTCTAGTACAGTATAAAGTACTACATGTACCTCTAGAACAGTATAAAATATAAAATGTACCTCTAGTACAGTATAAAGTACTACATGTACCTCTAGAACAGTATAAAGTACGACATGTACCTCTAGAACAGTATGAAGTACTACATGTACCTCTAGTACAGTATAAAGTACGACATGTACCTCTAGTACAGTATAAAATACGACATGTACCTCTAGTACAGTATGAAGTACTACATGTACCTCTAGTACAGTATAGATAGATAGATAGATATATACTTTATTAATCCCCAAGGGGAAATTTGTCGTGACAGTAGCAGCAACACACAAGAATAAAAATAAAAACACAAAATATAAGAAACAGGGATGAAAGATATAGAAGTATACAAGTAAAATAAAAGTAAAATACAAAACAAAATATAGATGTAAATATACAACACACATGCATACACAACACACAACACTGACAAATCAAATACAAAAATATTAAATATAGACAGAGTGCAAAAAGCAAAGTGTGTGTATGAGTGCAGAGCAAATGAAATGTGTGTATGTGTGTAGTGCAAACAAATGAGATGTGTGAAGTGCAGATCAACATAGTGTAAGTATTCAGTTATTGCACTATGATCTGGCAAGAGGTGATCTGTTGTAGAGCCTCATAGCCGTCGGCAGGAATGTTCTCCTGTATCTGTCCTTGTGGCAGCGTGAGGAGACGTCTGGAGAAAGTACTCCTCTGTCCCTGCAGGAGGTGGTGGAGAGGGTGGTCCGGGTGGAGAGGGTGGAGAGGGTGGTCCGGGTGGTCCTGGTTGTCCAATATGGACACAAGTTTCTTCAACGTCCTCCTCTCCACCACCTGTTCCAGGTGCTCCAGCTGGCAGCCGATGATGGAGCCAGCCTTCCTCACCAGTTTGTTAAGACGGCTGGTGACGGCCCGATGTTGCCCCCAGCAGACAATGGCAAAGTGCAGCACACTGGCCACAACCGACTGGAGAATAACTCCAGCATCTTGCTGCACCGCGTTGAAGGATCAAGCTTCAGGAAAAGAGTTGACTCCTCCCCTTCTTGTACACAGCGTTGATGTTGGCCTTCCAGTTCAGTCGGCTGTCGATGGAGACGCCCAGGTACTTGTACTCCTCCACCAGGTACTGGTCCTCCTCCACCAGGTACTGGTCCTCCTCCACCATGTCCACGTCCACTCCCAGGACACTCAGAGGTGTAGGAGCTGTCGCCTTCCTCCTGAAGTCCACCACCATCTCTCTGGTCTTGGCCACGTTCAGCCGCAGGTGGTTCTCATCGGTCCACTTTACAAAGTCGCTCACCACTGCCCTGTCCTCCTCCTCCCGTCCATCCCTAATACACCCGACCACTGCAGAGTCATCAGAGTACTTCTGCAGATGGCATGACTCCGTGTTGTACTGGAAGTCACTGGTGTACAGGGTGAAGAGGAAGGGAGACAGAACAGTTCCCTGTGGGGCTCCAACATCACTGACCACCGTTCAGCACACGGCCCATTCTGACAAACTGTGGTCTGCCTGTGAGGTAGTCAGTGATCCAGGAGATGGTGGACGCTGTTCACGGCCACCGCTTCTCACTCAGCAGCAGTGGCTGGATGGTGTTAAATGCACTGGAGAAGTCAAAGTGACTCTCACAGAGACACGGTTCCATCCAGGTGCTGAGCCTGCTAGCAGGTAGATGATGGCGCCGTCCACTCCCACATGAGGCTGGGAAGCAAATTGCAGAGGGTCCAGCGATGATTTCACCTGCGGCCGGAGGTGGGCCAAGACCAGCCTCTCCAGCACCTTCATCACATGGGAGGTGAGGGCGACCGGTCGGTAGTCATGAGGCCAGATGGTGTTGACTTCTTTGGGACAGGACCAGGCGACGCCTTCCACAGCACCGGGACTTCCCCCAGCCTCAGGCTGAGGGTGAAGAGGCGCTGCAGGACACCAGACAGCTGGGTGGCGCAGGTCTTTAGGACCCTGGGGTACCTCTAGTACAGTATAGATAGATAGATGAATGAATATGCTATTAATCCCAAAGGGAAATTTATCGTGATGGCAACTAACACAAGAATAAAAATAAACACAAAATATAAGAAACAGGGATGAAGAAAAGATATAGAAGTATACAAGTAAAATAAAGTAAATACAAAACAAAATATAGATGTAAATATACAACACATACATACACAACACACAACACTGATAGATAAATACAAAATATTAATAGACGAGTGCAAAAACCAAAGAGATGTGTATGAATTACGAGCAAATGAAATGTGTGATGACGTGTGTAATAATGCAAACAAATGAGATGTGTGAAATTGCAGATCAACATAGTGTAGTATTCGATTGTACTATGATCTACAGCGAAATCTGTTGTAGAGCCTCCTTGGCGATGGGCAGGAATATTCTCCTGTCTCTCTTGGCAGCGGAGGCGTGAGCGTCTGGAAAAGTACTCCTCTGTCCTACAGGAGGTGGTGGAGAAGGTGGTCCGGGTGGAGGTGGAGAGGGTGGTCCCGGGTGGTCTGGTTGACCAATATGGACACAAGTTCAATCCTCCTCTCCACCACCTGTTCCAGGTGCTCCAAGCAGCAGCCGATGATAGATAGCCTTCCTCACCAGTTGTTAAGGCGGCTGGTGTCACGGCTCCGATGCTGCTCCCAAGACAATGGCAAAGTGCAGCACACTGGCCACAACCGACAGGAGAATAACTCCAGCATCTTGCTGCTACGTTGAAGGATCGAGCTTCCTCAGGAAAAAGTTGACTCCTCCCTTCTTGTACACAGCGTTGATGTTGGCCTTCCAGTTCAGTCGGCTGTCGATGGAGCGGCCAGGTACTTGCTCCTCCACCAGGTACTGGTCCTCCTCCACCATGTCACGTCCTCCCAGGACAGCACTCCAAGTGTAGGGCTAGCCTTCCTGAAGTCCCACCACCATCTCTCTGGTCTTGTACGTTCAGCCATGAGTGGTTCTCATCGGTCCACTTTACAAAGTCGCTCACCACTGCCCTGTACTCTCGCGTCCGTCCTATTACACCCAGGCCACTGAAGTCGTCAGGTACTTCTGCAGATGGCATGACTCGATGTTGTGCCTGGAAGTCACTGGTGTACAGAGTGAAGGAAGAACAGAACAGTTCCTGTGGGGCTCAGCATCACTGACCGCCGTTCAGCACAGCCTTCTGACAAGCTGTGGTCTGCTGCAGGTAGTCAGTGATCCAGGAGATGGTGGGCAGCGTCCACACGGCCACCGCAACTTCTCCTCAGCAGCAGTGGCTGGATGTTAAATACTGGAGAAGTCAAAGAAAGTGACTCTCTGGGACACGGTTCCATCCAGATGCGACAGACTGCATTGCAGCAGGTAGATGATCGTCCTCCCACATGAGGCTGGGAAGCAAATTGCAGAGGGTCAGCGACGATTTCACCCTGCGGCGAGATGAGCCAAGACCAGCCTCTCCAGCACCTTCATCACATGGGAGGTGAGGCGACAGGTCCGGTAGTCGTTGGGCCAGATGGTGTTGACTGCTTGGGGACGGGGACCAGGCACGGCGTCTTCCACAGCACCGGGACTTCCCAGCCTCTCAGGCTGGTTGAAGAAGCTGCAGGACACCAGACAGCTGGGTGGCGCGGGTCTTTACAAACCCTGGGGTACCTCACGGTATAAAAGAATGACATGTACCTCTAGAACAGTATAAGTGCGACATGTACCTCACAGAACTGCTGATATAAGTACGACATGTACCTCTGGTACAGTATAAAAGTACTACATGTACCTCTAGAACAGTATAAAGAATGACCACATGTACACTCTAGTACAGTATAGATAGAGATAGACAGATATATACTTATTAATCCCTGGGAATTTGTCGACAGCAGCAACACACAAGAATAAAAATAAAACACAAATATAAGAAACAGGGATGAAAGATATAGAAGCACAAGTAAAATAAAAGCAAATACAAAAACAAAATATAGATAAATAGTATTAACATTATTTACGTTGTCAACACACAACACTGACAAATCAAATACAAAATATTAAATATAGACAGAGGAAAAAGTAAAGGGTGTATGAGTGCAGAGCAAAATGAAATGTGTGTATGTGTAGTGCAAACAACGAGATGTGAAGTGCAGATCAACATAGTAAGTATTCAGTTATTGCACTATGATCTGGCAAGAGGTGATCTGTTGTAGAGCCTACAGCTGTCGGCAGGAATGTTCTCTCTGTATCTCTCCTTGTGGCAGCTGCGCGGAGCGAGGAGACGCCTGAGTATCCTCTGTCCCTGCAGGAGGTGGTGGAGGGTGGTCCGGTGGGAGGGTGGAGAGGGTGGTCCGGTGGTCCTGGGTTGTCCATCACAGTGGACACAAGTTTCTTCAACGCCCTCCTCTCCACCACCTGCTCCAGGTGCTCCGCCGGTGTCGGCGACGGAGCCAGCCTTTCCTCACCAGTTTGTTAAGACGGCTGGTGTCACTGCCTCGGCTGCTCCCCAGCAGACACGTAAAGTGCAGCACACTGGCCACAACCGACTGGGAGAATAACTCCAGCATCTTGTTGCACAATGCTGAAGGACTGGGTTTCTCAGGAAAAAGAGTTGACTCCTCCTCTCTTGTACACAGCGCTGATGTTGGCTCCTCCAGTTCAGTCGGCTGCTCCATGGAGACGCCCAGGTACTTGTACTCTCCACCAGGTACTGGCCTCCTCCACCATGTCCACGCCTCCACCCCAGGACACTAGAGGTGTAGGAGCGGTCGCTTTCCTCCTGAAGTCATCTTCTCTGGTTCACACGCTCAGCCGCAGGTGGTTCTCATCGGTCCACTTCAAAGTCGCCACCACTGCTCCTGTACCTCCTCCGTCCATCTTGCTGAGACCCGACCACTGCAGAGTCACTTATACTTCTGCAGATGGCATGACCGTGTTGTACTGGAAGTCACTGTGTACAGGGTGAAGAGGAAGGAGACAGAACAGTTCCCTGTGGGCCCGGAACATCACTGACCACCACCAGCACACACACGGCCCATTCTGAGTCAAACTGTGGTCTGCCTCCTGTGAGGTAGTCATGATCCAGAGATGGTGGACGGCCCACACTGCCACTCAGCTTCTCACTCAGCAGCAGTGGCTGGATGTGGTGTTAAATGCACTGGAGAAGTCAGCAGCGACTCTCACAGAGACACCGTTCCATCCAGGTGCGACTGAGCCTGCAGCAGGTAGATGATGGCGCTGCCCACTCCGCGCGAGCTGGGAAGCAAATTGCAGAGGTCCAGCGATCACCTGGGCGGCCGGAGTAGGGCTGCTGCCAAGACCAGCCTCCAGCACCTTCATCACATGGGAGGTGAGGGCGACTCAACGGTAGTCGAGGCCAGATGGTGTTGACTTCTGGGACAGGGACCAGGCACGCACGCCTTCCACAGCACTGACTTCCCCAGCCTCAGGCTGAGGGTGAAGAGGCGCTGCAGGACACCAGACAGCTGGGTGGCGCAGGTCTTTAGGACCCTGGGGTACCTCTAGTACAGTATAAAGAATGACATGTACCTCTAGAACAGTATAAAGTACGACATGTACCTCTAGAACAGTATAGCATGACATGTACCTAGTACAGTATAGCACTACATGTACTCTAGAATATATAAAGAATGTGACATGTACTTAGAACAGTATAAAGTACAACATACCTCTATAGAACAGTATAAAGTACTACATGCAATTTCTAGAATAGTATAAGTACCACATACCTCTAGTACAGTATAAAGTACTACATGTACCCCAGAACAGTATAGCAATGACACAAATTTAGTACAGTATAAAGTACTACATGTACCTCTAGGAACAGTATAAGAATGACAGTACCTCTAGAACAGTATAAAGTACAACATAAATTTATATCAGCATAAAGTACCATACGTACCCCAGAACAGCATAAAGCACGCATGTAAATTTAGAACAGTATAGCGCCCATACGCACCTCTAGTACAGTATAAAGTACGACATGTACCCAGAACAGTATAAAGTACCTATGTACCTCTAGTACAGTATAAAACACATTTACCTCTAGAATGTATACAATACAATTATACAGTATATAAAGTACTACACAAAATTTAGTACAGTATAAAGAATGACAAAATTGAATATATATAAAGTACGACATAAATTTAGTACAGTATAAAGTAACATTTACCTCTAGAACAGTATAAAGTACGACATGTAATTTAGGCATAGTATAAAGTACTACATGTACCTCTAGTACAGTATAAAATATATGTAAATTTAGAACAGTATAAAGAACGATGCACTTCAGTACAGTATAAAGTACTGTATGTACCCCAGAACAGTATAAAGAATGACATGTACCTCTAGAACAGTATAAAGCACGACATGTAACCTCTAGGAACAGTAAGTACGAGACACAAAAATTCTAGTACAGTATATACGATATGTACCTCTAGAACAGTATAAAGTACGACATGTACCTCTAGTACAGTATAAAGTACGACATTTACCTCTAGAACAGTATAAAGTACGACATTTACCTCTAGAACAGTATAAAGTACGACATGTACCTCTGGAGTACAGTATGAAGTACGTTGAGGTGTATAAAGTACGTTGAGGTGTATAAAGTACTTTGAGGTGTATAAAGTACTTTGAGGTGTATAAAGTACTTATCCATGAAATGTGTACTGTGACTTTAACTGATTCAGATAGCATGCCGCACATGCGCAGACCGCACGTGACGTGTTAAAATGGCGTCCCCCGCGGCCCGGCTGGCGGCGCGCTGCTGGCCGTCGGGACTCCGCTGCGCCGGTTTGCTGGATGTCTCCGCGGGACAAGCGGCGGTGTGTTCGGCCTCCACGCCGCGGACACACCGGGGAGGAGCGGCGGGGGCCCGGAGCGCGGTGGGGCCCGGAAGTGCCGTGACATTGGGAGCACCGGCAGGTGAGCTAGCTGGTAGCATCAGGCACAGTGACGTCACTAGCCGTCCTCGATTGGTTGATATCTCCTGTCTCAGTGTGGAGCTTTAATGTCATTCATGTTTCTTGCTGACGTCACACGCTGAGGGCGGGAATGTGAACCTCTTGGACCTTGTTATTGATTATTGATTACCAGCTGTGACCAATGGGGCTCAGCCGATCACTTGTGAATGTTCGTCCTGATGTCCCCTTCAGGCTCCAGGGCTCCCGGTGGGATCTCCTGCCGCCGCTTCCACAGCAGCAGCTGGGCCCGGCAGCAGGACCTGTACGCGGTGCTGGGGGTCGCCCGCGGCGCGGCGCAGAAGGACATCAAGAAGGCCTACTACCAGGTCCTAGAGCTCCTCCCCCTCTCCTCCGGTAGAGCTCCTCCCCCTCTCCTCCACTAGAGCTCCTCCCCCTCTCCTCCGGTAGAGCTCCTCCTCCGTGGAGCCTCCCTCTCCTCCACCAGAGCTCCTCCCTCCCTCCGTAGAGCTCCTCCTCGGCTCCTCCCCTCTCTCGGTAGAGCTCCTCCCCTCCACTCAGAGCCCTCCTCCGTAGAGCTCCTCCCCTCTCCTCCCGGCTCCTCCCCCTCCCCTCCGGTGGGGCTCCTCCCCCCCCCCTCCCCTAGAGCTCCTCCCTCTCCGTAGAGCCTCCTCCTCCGTGAGCCCTCCCTCCTCCAGTAGAGCTCCTCCTCATCCATTAGAGCCCTCCGTAGAGCTCCTCCGGTGGAGCTCCTCCCCCTCTCCTCCAGTAGAGCTCCTCCCCCTCTTATCCATTAGAGCTCCTCCCCCTCTCCTCCACTAGAGCTCCTCCCCCTCTCCTCCGGTGGAGCTCCTCCCCCTCTGCTCCACTAGAGCTCCTCCAGTAGAGCTCCTCCACTAGAGCTCCTCCCCCTCTCCTCCACTAGAGCTCCTCCCCCTCTTATCCATTAGAGCTCCTCCCCCTCTCCTCCACTAGAGCTCCTCCCCCTCTCCTCCGGTAGAGCTCCTCCCCCTCTCCTCCACTAGGCTCCTCAGTGAGGCTCCTCCTGGGCTCCTCCTCTCCTCCCTGGGCTCCTCCTCTTATCATTGACTCCTCCTCTCCTCACTGGGAAGCTCATCCTCTCCTCCGGTGACTCCTCCCCTCTCCGGTGGAGCTCCTCCCTCTCCTCCACTAGAGCTCCTCCAGTAGAGCTCCTCCACTAGAGCTCCTCCCCCTCTCCTCCACTAGAGCTCCTCCCCCTCTCCTCCAGTAGAGCTCCTCCCCCTCTTATCCATTAGAGCTCCTCCCCCTCTCCTCCGGTGGAGCTCCTCCCCCTCTCCTCCACTAGAGCTCCTCCCCCTCTCCTCCGGTGGAGCTCCTCCCCCTCTCCTCCAGTAGAGCTCCTCCCCCTCTTATCCATTAGAGCTCCTCCCCCTCTCCTCCGGTAGAGCTCCTCCCCCTCTCCTCCGGTGGAGCTCCTCCCCCTCTCCTCCACTAGAGCTCCTCCCCCTCTCCTCCACTAGAGCTCCTCCAGTAGAGCTCCTCCACTAGAGCTCCTCCCCCTCTCCTCCACTAGAGCTCCTCCACTAGAGCTCCTCCACTAGAGCTCCTCCCCCTCTCCTCCACTAGAGCTCCTCCCCCTCTCCTCCACTAGAGCTCCTCCAGTAGAGCTCCTCCACTAGAGCTCCTCCCCCTCTCCTCCACTAGAGCTCCTCCAGTAGAGCTCCTCCACTAGAGCTCCTCCCCCTCTCCTCCAGTAGAGCTCCTCCCCCTCTTATCCATTAGAGCTCCTCCCCCTCTCCTCATCTTCTAATACAGTGGTCCCCAAACTACGGCCCGTGGGCCGGATCCGGCCCGCCTCCACATTTGGCCCCGCCCCCTGAACAATACCAGAGACGCGTTCCGATTCATTATTTTTTTCACCTGCTGCCGTTGAGATTGCAGTGAGACGCGGAGAAAATGTGAAGTGGTGCTCTAAACAATAGAACATCTTTGATGGACGTGTCGCGTCTCGGCCAATCAGCATTCAGATGTCCACAGCGTTTGGGAAGCTAGGTTAGCTTGAATGTTAGTCCGCTACATCTGCTGCTGTCACGCTGCTGAACGGTGGGAAGCGATGCTAACAAAGTACCGTACGTTAAAAACGATGTGATTTAGCATATTGTTAGTATCGATACTTCATTAAAAGAGCGATCAGAGCGCGCGCTGCTCCGCTCCGTTAAACGCTGTCTGCAGCCCCCCCCCCCCCCTCCAGCAGACCAGGGAAACGTTCCGTGTTCCTCAGGAAGAAGTGTGGGGACCAATGCTCTAATACCTTCCGTCTCACAGCTGGCTAAGAAGTTCCACCCGGACACCAACCCAGAGGAGCCGGCGGCCCAGGAGAAGTTCACCCAGCTGGCCGAGGCCTACGAGGTAGACCTGAACCAGAACCTGAACCAGAACCTGAAGCAGAACCTGAAGCAGAACCTGAACCAGAACCTGAAGCAGAACCTGAAGCGGTCCACGGTGCTCCAGAGGGATCATTGATGCTGTCGCTCCAACCCAACAGGTGCTGGGTGACGAGGTGAAGAGGAGGCAGTACGACACGTACGGGGTGGCGGGCCTGGACCCGAGCCGGGCCGGGTCGGCCGGCCGGCAGCAGTACCACCGGGCCGGGGGGGCCACTGTGGACCCCGAGGAGCTGTTCAGGAAGATCTTTGGAGAGTTCACGGGAGGGAGGGGCTTCAAGGACGTCCACCACATGTTCGACCGGCGGCCCGAGGTCCGCCCCGCTTCAGGTCCGAGTGTCCGCCGGTGGACCGGTTGCTAAGCGACGTGTCGGTTCCCTCCTCAGTTCGTGATGGAGCTGACGTTCTCGGAGGCGGCCCTCGGCGCCGCCAAGCCGCTGGCGGTGAACCTGGACGACTCCTGTCCGCGCTGCGAGGGCCGGGCCAACGAGCCGGGGACCCGGGTCGCCCACTGCCACTACTGCAGCGGCACCGGCACGGTGGGGCCACACGGGGCGCTGTGGCTCTGAGCCGCACTTCCTGTGTGGCTGAGCTTCACTTCCTGCAGGAGACGGTGAGCACCGGCCCCTTCACGATGCGCAGCGCCTGCCGCCGCTGCGGCGGGAAGGGAACCATCATCAACACGCCGTGCGCCCTGTGCCGAGGCTCCGGCCTCACCAAGAAGAGGCAGACGCTCACGGTGCCGGTGCCGGCCGGTAGGTTCAAGGTCCAAGCAGAGCGTTGGACATTTAGTTTCTACACAGAATGTTATTGATCAACAATATTATTACGACGGCGTGGTCAAGTTGGTTCTGACGTCTCCTCTCAGGAGTGGAGGACGGGCAGGCGGTCCGCATGGCGGTCGGGATCACCGAGATCCTCATCACGTTCAGGGTGAGTCCTCTGACCCTAACCCTGGCGAGACCTCTGACCCTAACCCTGGTGAGTCCTCTGACCCTAACCCTGGCGAGTCCTCTGACCCGAACCCTGGTGAGTCCTCTGACCTTAACCCTGGTGAGTCCTCTGACCCGAACCCTGGTGAGTCCTCTGACCTTAACCCTGGTGAGTCCTCTGACCCGAACCCTGGTGAGTCCTCTGACCTTAACCCTGGTGAGTCCTCTGACCCTAACCCTGGTGAGTCCTCTGACCCTAACCCTGGTGAGTCCTCTGACCCGAACCCTGGTGAGTCCTCTGACCCGAACCCTGGTGAGTCCTCTGACCTTAACCCTGGCGAGTCCTCTGACCCTAACCCTGGCGAGTCCTCTGACCTTAACCCTGGCGAGACCTCTGACCCTAACCCTGGCGAGACCTCTGACCCTAACCCTGGCGAGTCCTCTGACCCTAACCTGGCGAGTCCTCTGACCCTAACCCTGGCGAGACCTCTGACCCGAACCCTGGCGAGTCCTCTGACCCTAACCCTGGCGAGTCCTCTGACCCTAACCCTGGCGAGTCCTCTGACCCTAACCCTGGTGAGACCTCTGACCCGAACCCTGGCGAGTCCTCTGACCTTAACCCTGGCGAGTCCTCTGACCCTAACCCTGGCGAGTCCTCTGACCTTAACCCTGGTGAGACCTCTGACCCTAACCCTGGTGAGTCCTCTGACCTTAACCCTGGCGAGACCTCTGACCCTAACCTGCAGTCCTCTGACCTTAACCCTGGCGAGTCCTCTGACTCAACCCTGGCGAGTCCTCTGACCCTAACCCTGGTGAGTCCTCTGACCCTAACCCTGGTGAGACCTCTGACCCTAACCCTGGTGAGTCCTCTGACCTTAAACCTGGCGAGTCCTCTGACCTTAACCTCATGTAGTCCTCTGACCTAACCCTGGTGAGTCTCTGACCCTAACCCTGGCGAGACCTCTGACCCTAACCCTGGTGAGTCCTCTGACCCTAACCCTGGCGAGTCCTCTGACCCTAACCCTGGCGAGTCCTCTGACCCTAACCCTGGCGAGTCCTCTGACCCTAACCCTGGCGAGTCCTCTGACCCGAACCCTGGCGAGTCCTCTGACCTTAACCCTGGTGAGTCCTCTGACCCGAACCCTGGCGAGTCCTCTGACCCTAACCCTGGCGAGACCTCTGACCCGAACCCTGGCGAGTCCTCTGACCCTAACCCTGGCGAGTCCTCTGACCCTAACCCTGGTGAGACCTCTGACCCTAACCCTGGTGAGTCCTCTGACCCGAACCCTGGCGAGACCTCTGACCCTAACCCTGGCGAGTCCTCTGACCCTAACCCTGGTGAGTCCTCTGACCCGAACCCTGGTGAGTCCTCTGACCCGAACCCTGGTGAGTCCTCTGACCTTAACCCTGGTGAGACCTCTGACCCGAACCCTGGTGAGTCCTCTGACCTTAACCCTGGTGAGTCCTCTGACCCTAACCCTGGTGAGTCCTCTGACCCTAACCCTGGTGAGTCCTCTGACCCGAACCCTGGTGAGTCCTCTGACCCGAACCCTGGTGAGTCCTCTGACCTTAACCCTGGCGAGTCCTCTGACCCTAACCCTGGTGAGTCCTCTGACCTTAACCCTGGCGAGACCTCTGACCCTAACCCTGGCGAGACCTCTGACCCTAACCCTGGCGAGTCCTCTGACCCTAACCCTGGCGAGTCCTCTGACCCTAACCCTGGCGAGACCTCTGACCCGAACCCTGGCGAGTCCTCTGACCCGAACCCTGGTGAGTCCTCTGACCTTAACCCTGGTGAGTCCTCTGACCCGAACCCTGGTGAGTCCTCTGACCTTAACCCTGGTGAGTCCTCTGACCCGAACCCTGGTGAGTCCTCTGACCTTAACCCTGGTGAGTCCTCTGACCCTAACCCTGGTGAGTCCTCTGACCCTAACCCTGGTGAGTCCTCTGACCCGAACCCTGGTGAGTCCTCTGACCCGAACCCTGGTGAGTCCTCTGACCTTAACCCTGGCGAGTCCTCTGACCCTAACCCTGGCGAGTCCTCTGACCTTAACCCTGGCGAGACCTCTGACCCTAACCCTGGCGAGACCTCTGACCCTAACCCCATGGCAGTCCTCTGACCCTAACCCTGGCGAGTCCTCTGACCCTAACCTGGCTGAGACCTCTGACCCGAACCCTGGCGAGTCCTCTGACCTAACCCTGGCAGTCCTCTGACCCTAACCCTGGCGAGTCCTCTGACCCTAACCCTGGTGAGACCTCTGACCCTAACCCTGGCGAGTCCTCTGACCTTAACCCTGGCGAGTCCTCTGACCCTAACCCCGGCGAGTCCTCTGACCTTAACCCTGGTGAGACCTCTGACCCTAACCCTGGTGAGTCCTCTGACCTTAACCCTGGCGAGACCTCTGACCCTAACCCTGGCGAGTCCTCTGACCTTAACCCTGGCGAGTCCTCTGACCTTAACCCTGGCGAGTCCTCTGACCCTAACCCTGGTGAGTCCTCTGACCCTAACCCTGGTGAGACCTCTGACCCTAACCCTGGTGAGTCCTCTGACCTTAAACCTGGCGAGTCCTCTGACCTTAACCCTGGCGAGTCCTCTGACCCTAACCCTGGTGAGTCCTCTGACCCTAACCCTGGCGAGACCTCTGACCCTAACCCTGGTGAGTCCTCTGACCCTAACCCTGGCGAGTCCTCTGACCCTAACCCTGGCGAGTCCTCTGACCCTAACCCTGGCGAGTCCTCTGACCCTAACCCTGGCGAGTCCTCTGACCCGAACCCTGGCGAGTCCTCTGACCTTAACCCTGGTGAGTCCTCTGACCCGAACCCTGCTTAGTCCTCTGACCCTAACCCTGGCGAGACCTCTGACCCAAACCTGGCGAGTCCTCTGACCCTAACCCTGGCGAGTCCTCTGACCCTAACCCTGGCGAGTCCTCTGACCCTAACCCTGGCGAGTCCTCTGACCTTAACCCTGGCGAGTCCTCTGACCCTAACCTGGCAGTCCTCTGACCCTAACCCTGGTGAGTCCTCTGACCGAACCCTGGTGAGTCCTCTGACCCGAACCTGGTGAGTCCTCTGACCCAACCCTGGTGAGACCTCTGACCCGAACCCTGGTGAGTCCTCTGACCTTAACCCTGGTGAGTCCTCTGACCCTAACCCTGGTGAGTCCTCTGACCCTAACCCTGGTGAGTCCTCTGACCCGAACCCTGGTGAGTCCTCTGACCCGAACCCTGGTGAGTCCTCTGACCTTAACCCTGGCGAGTCCTCTGACCCTAACCCTGGTGAGTCCTCTGACCTTAACCCTGGCGAGACCTCTGACCCTAACCCTGGCGAGACCTCTGACCCTAACCCTGGCGAGTCCTCTGACCCTAACCCTGGCGAGTCCTCTGACCCTAACCCTGGCGAGACCTCTGACCCGAACCCTGGCGAGTCCTCTGACCCTAACCCTGGCGAGTCCTCTGACCCTAACCCTGGCGAGTCCTCTGACCCTAACCCTGGTGAGACCTCTGACCCTAACCCTGGCGAGTCCTCTGACCTTAACCCTGGCGAGTCCTCTGACCCTAACCCTGGCGAGTCCTCTGACCTTAACCCTGGTGAGACCTCTGACCCTAACCCTGGTGAGTCCTCTGACCTTAACCCTGGCGAGACCTCTGACCCTAACCCTGGCGAGTCCTCTGACCTTAACCCTGGCGAGTCCTCTGACCTTAACCCTGGCGAGTCCTCTGACCCTAACCCTGGTGAGTCCTCTGACCCTAACCCTGGTGAGACCTCTGACCCTAACCCTGGTGAGTCCTCTGACCTTAAACCTGGCGAGTCCTCTGACCCTAACCCTGGCGAGTCCTCTGACCCTAACCCTGGCGAGACCTCTGACCCTAACCCTGGCGAGACCTCTGACCCTAACCCTGGTGAGTCCTCTGACCCTAACCCTGGTGAGTCCTCTGACCCTAACCCTGGCGAGTCCTCTGACCCTAACCCTGGCGAGTCCTCTGACCCTAACCCTGGCGAGTCCTCTGACCCTAACCCTGGCGAGTCCTCTGACCTTAACCCTGGTGAGACCTCTGACCCTAACCCTGGTGAGTCCTCTGACCCGAACCCTGGCGAGACCTCTGACCCTAACCCTGGCGAGTCCTCTGACCCTAACCCTGGCGAGTCCTCTGACCCGAACCCTGGCGAGTCCTCTGACCCTAACCCTGGCGAGTCCTCTGACCCGAACCCTGGCGAGTCCTCTGACCCGAACCCTGGCGAGACCTCTGACCCTAACCCTGGCGAGTCCTCTGACCCTAACCCTGGTGAGTCCTCTGACCCTAACCCTGGTGAGACCTCTGACCCTAACCCTGGTGAGTCCTCTGACCCGAACCCTGGCGAGACCTCTGACCCTAACCCTGGCGAGTCCTCTGACCCGAACCCTGGCGAGTCCTCTGACCCGAACCCTGGCGAGTCCTCTGACCCGAACCCTGGCGAGACCTCTGACCCTAACCCTGGCGAGTCCTCTGACCCTAACCCTGGCGAGTCCTCTGACCCTAACCCTGGCGAGTCCTCTGACCCTAACCCTGGCGAGTCCTCTGACCCTAACCCTGGCGAGTCCTCTGACCTTAACCCTGGCGAGTCCTCTGACCCTAACCCTGGCGAGACCTCTGACCCTAACCCTGGCGAGACCTCTGACCCTAACCCTGGTGAAGGTCCAGAGGAGTCCGGTCTTCCGGCGCAGTGGAGTGGACATCCACTCCGACGTGATGATCTCGGTGGCTCAGGCCGTCCTGGGAGGAACCGCCACGGCGCCGGGCCTCCACCGGACCATCAGCATGCTGGTGAGTCATGGTGCCTTCAGGCTCCGCTCAGTGAACACGAGTACTGAAGGTAGATGACGGCGTGCTCATGGTGCCTTCAGGTGTAATCTGGTAAAGTGTCCTCAGATCCCCGCCAGCTGTCCGGCTGACCAGGTGATCCGGCTCCAGGGCGAAGGGATCCGCCGGGTGAGCGGCTCCGGCTCCGGGGACCACTACGCCCACGTCAAGATCCGGGTCCCCAAGTAAGACCTGGTCCCCCAACGGTCCGGAGGGTTCAATAAGACCGTCTTCTGAGCGTCACGTGAAGTAGAGATGGCGTCCAGATGTTGACGTGTGGTCAGGTCTTGATGTGGTCTCTGGCCCACAGGAAGCTGACCCCCCGGCAGCGCGCTCTGCTGCTGAGCTTCGCTGAGGACGAGCTGCTCGTGTCCGGCTCGGTGAGCGGGCTGGAGCCGCGCGCAGGTCGGTCACACGCAGTGCGCGCGGTGGCCAGCAGGGGGCGCCAGAGCCTCCTGCCGGCTACACGGCTCACGGGAGGTTAAACATGCAGCGCGTGTCTGTGTCCGGCAGGGGGCGCCAGATCGTCCGGTTCTGGGACCAAGTCCACCGACTCCGAGGAGGAAGAGGAGCGGAGGAAGGAGGAAGAGGGAGGCTTCCTCTCCAAGATGAAGAAGATGTTCACATGAGGAGCTGCAGGTGAGATGAAGACCAAGATGTAGAGGTTCATACATCTGACCAATAAGAATCATTTCTTTAACTTTGTTGACTGCATGTTTCATACTGTTTACGTCATTTCTTTTGAGATAATTATGAATTCTATTGTTTTAAATATATTGTTTGGTTCAGAGGAGCAGGACTTTTATTTTGAAAAGCCAGAACTGTGACCAGAATCTGGTCTTCAGAAACACAATAAGTTATGTTGATGATCTTCGATGTTAATTATGTTTAATGTTAATTGTTTTTTGGACTTTGAGGAACAACTCAACGTATTTGAGACGTTCAATGATTCATAAAATGTGGGAAATTAAAGTTTTCATCTTCTGACGTTCTTCTTTCTAGGGAGAAACCTGGAAACCGAGCTGCAGGAAGAACAGACACACACACACACATCTACACACACGCACACATCTACACACGCACACATCTACACACACACACACACACACATCTACACACACACACATCTACACACATGCACATCTACACACACACACGCACACATCTACACACACACACATCTACACACACACACACACACATCTACACGCACATCTACACCCCCCCCTGGTCGGATGTGAAACACGTTTTCTAAACTGCACCCTCCGTCAGCCAGAAGCAGATTCTCATCTGTCCGACGGTCCCTGAACACATCCTGTGTGACGAAGGCTTCAGTCAAAATGTTTTATTTCATAAACGTTGAACCGAATGTGTCGAGATGATTGAAGAGAAGAGGTTTATTATTTATTACTGTCGAAACAAGACGAGACAAATAAATGATCACAGACGTCAGCGTGTGTCTGGTTCTGAGGTCCTCGTGGCTCTGCAGGGCTTTTATTTTGAAAGGGTCTCCTCGCTCCTCAGACAAGGACGGAGGGAACGAGGAACCTTCGGCTTAGGAACCAAGTGAAGATGCATCCAAAGGATATAGTGAACAGAAATATGAGTCCAAGTCTGAAGCCAGAAGGAGGTGAAGGCCTCCTGCAGCGAGGAGGAGGAGCAGAGGAGCTCCCCATGAAGACCACAATGCGAGGTCGCGAGGTCACGCGAGACGTTTATTTCTCAGGCTCTGTTCTCGTCGCCTTCGTGTTCCACTTCAGTCGTCTTCTCTCGCTTCAGTCAAAATACCCGATGTGACTTGATCCTCCCATTTTACCCAGAATGCATCAGAGGACACTTGTGCGTACTCTGGCCAGCTGATATCCCAGAATGCATTTCACACCGGCAAAATAATAAAATTATCTCTCCTGACCACCAGGGGGCGACTCCTCTGGTTGTATAGAAGTCTATGCTTCATGTGTTAAAGCTGCAGTCTCTCTCTTGACCACCAGGGGCCTCTGGTTGTATAGAAGTCTATGCTTCATGTGTTAAAGCTGCATTCTCTCTCCTGACCACCAGGGGGAGACTCCTCGTTGTATAGATAGATATATACTTTATTAATCCCCAAGGGGAAATTTGTTGTGACAGTAGCAGCAACACACAAGAATAAAAACAAAACACAAAATATAAGAAACAGGGATGAAAGATATAGAAGTATACAAGTAAAATACAAAACTAAATATATATGTAAATAAATATACAACACATGCATACACAACACACAACAACACTGACAGAACAAATACAAAAAATATTAAATATAGACAGAGTGCAAAAAGCAAAGTGTGTGTATGAGTGCAGAGCAAATGAAATGAAATGTGTGTGAAATCTATACTTCATGTGTTAAAGCTGCATTCTCTCTCCTGACCACCAGGGGGCTCCTCTGGTTGTATAGAAGTCTATGCTTCATTTGTTAAAGCTGCATTCTCTCTCCTGACCACCAGGGGGCTCCTCTGGTTGTATAGAAGTCTATGCTTCATGTGTTAAAGCTGCATTCTCTCTCCTGACCACCAGGGGGCGACATCATCACGAGGTTCTCCCCAGCTTCGGTGCCTCCTGTTGGGCGTTGAGACGTGCAGCCTGTGTGTGTGTTTTGGCAGGAGAGACCGGGGGTCTGGCTCAGCATTTGGACATTTCTTCATCGCGCTTTGGGAGTTCAGTGAAGGAAGGAGCCGGAGGGGAGAGGGAGTGAGACTGATGACATCATCGTCCAGATTAAACCTGGAGGAGGATAAACATGAGGGTTATAAGAGAATGCAGCTTCTATACAACCAGAGGAGCCCCCTGGTGGTCAGGAGAGAGAATGCAGCTTTAGCACATGAGTCATAGACTTCTATACAACCAGAGGAGCCCCCTGGTGGTCAGGAGAGAGAATGCAGCTCTAGCACATGAGTCATAGACTTCTATACAACCAGAGGAGCCCCCTGGTGGTCAGGAGAGAGAATGCAGCTTTAGCACATGAGTCATAGACTTCTATACAACCAGAGGAGCCCCCTGGTGGTCAGGAGAGAGAATGCAGCTCTAACACATGAAGCATAGACTTCTATACAACCAGAGGAGTCGCCCCCTGGTGGTCAGGAGAGAGAATGCAGCTTTAACACATGAAGCATAGACTTCTATACAACCAGAGGAGCCCTTAACAGAGGACTATCCGCCCTGCAGGTTGCACATCGTGTACTTGAATGCATCACGTTCTGAACAAAAAGAACGTGGGAGTAAAGGACGTGATGGGGATGAGAGACGTGTGTGTTGCATTCTGGGCCGGAGGAGGTTCTGTTGACTCAGCTGTTCCTCACGCCGGGTCTGACCTCGAGGAATGAGGAGGTTCTGGAGACTCTTGTTGTTACACGTCTGCCTCTGAACCTTTGAGCAATGCCCAGAGTCCAGAACCACCAACTGGGTCCAGAGGGGGGTCACCAGAGACCTGGACCACCGCTCAGCATCTTAAAGAGACAGTACCGGTCAGGTGGTGACCCGAGGACACGCCCCCTCTGGTGGCTGTGACTTCATGTGAAGGAGTTCAAATACATGTTGGGACTTCATGTGAGGCTCCTGACCTCTGACCTCTGACCTCCTGACGACCTTCAAGGAGACGTCTTAAAGATATGATTATTATGAGACTCAAAAACTCCTCTAGGAGACACTGAGCTCCTCTCTCCTTAAGGACGCTTAGGATACACTGAGCTCCTCTCCTCTCCTTATGGACGCTTAGGATACACTGAGCTCCTCTCTCCTCTCTCCTTATGGACGCTTAGGATACACTGAGCTCCTCTCTCCTCTCCTCTCTCCTTATGGATGCTTAGAATACACTGAGCTCCTCTCTCCTCTCTCCTTATGGACGTTTAGAATACACTGAGCTCCTCTCTCCTCTCTCCTTATGGATGCTTAGGATACACTGAGCTCCTCTCTCCTTATGGATGCTTAGAATACACTGAGCTCCTCTCTCCTCTCTCCTTATGGACGCTTAGGATACACTGAGCTCCTCTCTCCTCTCTCCTTATGGACGTTTAGGATACACTGAGCTCCTCTCCTCTCTCCTTATGGACGTTTAGGATACACTGAGCTCCTCTCTCCTTATGGACGTTTAGGAGACACTGAGCTCCTCTCCTCTCTCCTTATGGACGCTTAGGATACACTGAGCTCCTCTCTCCTTTCCTCTCTCCTTATGGATGCTTAGGATACACTGAGCTCCTCTCTCCTCTCCTCTCTCCTTATGGACGCTTAGGATACACTGAGCTCCTCTCTCCTCTCCTTATGGACGCTTAGGATACACTGAGCTCCTCTCTCCTCTCCTCTCTCCTTATGGACGCTTAGGATACACTGAGCTCCTCTCTCCTTTCCTCTCTCCTTATGGATGCTTAGGATACACTGAGCTCCTCTCCTCTCTCCTTATGGATGCTTAGGATACACTGAGCTCCTCTCTCCTCTCCCCTTATGGATGCTTAGGATACACTGAGCTCCTCTCTCCTCTCTCCTTATGGACGCTTAGGATACACTGAGCTCCTCTCTCCTCTCCTCTCTCCTTATGGATGAATTCTCTCCATCACACATTACTAACTCTGCTTCCTCTCCTGAGTCCTTGTGACTTCACGTCTCAGAGGGTCCATTGGACCTGCTGGTCCTGGGAGTTGTTCCTGATCCGATGTGAGGTCAAAGGTCAGGTGAGTGTACACATAGTAAAGCCCTCTGACATCAGTCACCTGCTTTATGTCACATGTGTTGTTGTTGTTGTTATTATGTTTGTTTATTCATATCAGAGACACTGAACAAACAGTCAAGAGAGCCTCTCCCTGTCTCTCTGTCTCTCTCTAATTGTTGTTGTTTTTAGTTTGATTGACAGCTCGTCAACTAAATGGGGAAAAGACCCAAATAACTTTTTTTAAATAACTTCCTGTCGAAACCTCCTGCTTTCAATCAGTGTGTGTGTGTGTGTGTGTGTGTGGTGGGGAAAGCGTGGGCGCCGGAGCTCCAGGGGAGTGTCATGAAAGTTAAGAGGGGGAGAAGAAAATAAGGGGAAAAGTGAGGGAATAAGGAGGAGAGGGGGAGGGGAAGAGAGAGGGGGGAGAGAGAGGGGGGGGAAACACTAAGCTGCAACGATAAGAATGGACAGAAAGAGAAAGTTTATTAAACACACAGAGACACACACGTTTAAACCATTACCAGGTTCAGTCTTTGGTCCCGTTCTCTTTCCTCTACATCATCTCTCCCTTCCAGCCGACTTTCATTACAACCAGATTGTGTAAATACCCCCCCCCCCCCTGCCTGCTTACTTTCCCCCATTTCGTCATTTTCTCTCAGCAGCCGGAGGAGTTTAAAGGAGAAGCCCAATGGGCTGTGAAGGTCTTCCAGACCTGGACCCTCTGTGGTCAGACCTGGACCCCCTGTGGTCAGACCTGGATCCCCTGTGGTCCAACCGCTGGGGGTGCAGGTGTCCCTCTCTTAGCGGGTTCTTCTCCCAATGAGACGTTCGGGTCCACGCCCAAAACCGTTCTGCTGAGTCCTAAAGAGAGGCTCAGCTCTAGAGGCTCAGCTCTCGAGGCTCAGTTCTAGAGGCCACGCCCAGAAAGGCTCTCGATTTAGAAAACACTCAAAGGACCAACCAGCTGGGGCTCAGGCCCGGTTCTGTGGTTCTGTCATGAGGGAACTGTGTTTGTGAGACTACTTCAGACTTCACTTGAGTTTAAAGATCGTCTTCAGAAAGCATTCCTGAGTGAAGAAGGGGAGGAACGGCTCATTTGGGTTTGTTCTTGAGGAACTTCTTCAGAACCGGAGATGAGAAGTGGGCGGAGTCCTGGTGACCTCACGCCGCAGATCCTCCTCCTCCTCTCGTTATGAAGGACACAAACTCTGGCAGATTTCAGGATTTTAATACTTTCTCAGCTTTTTCTGGCAAAGACACAAAATGTAAAACTGACGCAAATAAACAAATAAACACAAAACAACAACAGGAACCCCAGAGGCTCCCGACCATCAGGTCCTCACACGCTGCCCCTCTTCCGGAGGAGTGATACTGACAGGGTGGACCAGCAGACCTGAACCAGGACTACCTGAACCAGGACTACCTGAGGCTGTGTTCGTGGTGCGGTCCGCGAGGCTCAGCTCCAGCTGGGGATCATTCCCAGACCAGAGAACAAATAACTGCATGTCACAGTCTGGTTGGCTGTAAACAGGCAGAACAGTCTACACACACACACACACACAGGGCGTGGGGCATTGTGGGGGATCTGTTGACATGAAGACTCCCGCGGTAAGGAAACTGTTCCTTAGAATAAAGTCAGACTCTTCTAGTTGTTTCACTTCTTCGTGCGTCTGAAAAACAACTTTTTATTTTCAGTGCAAGTCCTCATCCCCCCGGTGGGGGGGGGGGGGGGGGCGGTCCAGATACGTTGAATACATGTGCTGGTTCCAGTGAACCACTTCCCTCCAGACAGGATCACAATCATTCACCTTTTCATTTATTTATAGAAACAGATAAAGAGTTCCAGATGTAGGAACACCCCTCTAGTCCACTTGGTTCCCCCTCGACTCCGATGGCAGAACCCATCCTGGTGTTCACCCTCCAGCGTCTCAGACCCGTCTGCTGTCTCTGGTGTTGTGGTGAAGAGGAGGGTTCTGACTCAGCTCATCTTAGAAATACGAAGGCTTGGCGGGCGCTCCGTTGCTGTCGGGCGGTCCCGGCATCGCGGCTGACTCGCGGCCCGAGCCCCCGCTGTGCTGCACCGACGGCGGCGCGCGGCAGCGGTCGACCTCAGGCGGTTTCTGGAGTAGTGTTCCGTTTCCCCCGTTCTCCAGGCAGGCCTTCATCCCCTCCAGCTCCACCGGGTCCACCGGGCCCGGCTGCAGCCCCGCCTTGGACCGCTTCCTCTTTCGGACACAGACGATCGCCCCGGCCACCGCGGCCAACCCCATCACCAGGGCCAGCGCCGCCACGGTGGGGATGAGCGTGTAGGTCAGCGGGCTCTGCGCCTCCACCCGGGACTCCGAGGACGCCAGCGGCAGCCCCTCGGTGCGAGCCTCGGCACACGACCCGGTCTCCACGGAGCCGTTGGTCCTGGAGCCTGCTCGCTCCCCCAGGGGACTGGCGCACACCGAGTAGGTGCAGTTGGGTCTCAGCCCCCGCAGGGTGTACTCGGGGTAGGTCGCCGGGACACTCAGGATAATGGGCCGGCGGTCCGGCCCCGAGAGGTTACGGTAGGTCAACCTGATGCCGCGGATGTGTGGCCGCGTCTCGATGAAGCGGTGAAGGTCCAGCAGGATGGACGTGGAGGTCACCTGCCGGGCGCTGAGCGTCTCCAGCTCCGCCGGCATCACGGGGGCAGCGAGCGAAACCGCCGTCGCTGACGGTTTCGGCGTCTCGGGAACCTCGTCCACGTTTTCACAGTATAGACCGGAAGTTCCCAACGCACACAGACAGCCGAGCGGACCCAGTGGATCCACGTGGCAGGCGCCCCCATTGAGGCAGATGTTCGGTAGGCAGGTGTGCCCCCCCGTCTCCCCCAGCTCCCCGCTGGCGGCGCTGGGGGAGACGGGAGGTTCTGGTGAAGGAGCGCCGTCTGTCTTTGAGGAGGCGGTTGCCTCACTGGCTGGAGGAGGAGGAGGAATGGCGTCGGTCTGGATGGTATCTGGAGATGTGGTGGGCACCTGGGGAACCGGAGTACTTCCAATGGGGGAGCCCATCATCGCGGTGGTGGTCGGCGGACACCCAAAGTCCTTGTGCTCCAGCGCTGACAGCATCTTCCCAGCATTCACTAACGGGAAGTGACATCTGGTTTCCTCGGGCCTCCCGAGAGCCACTTCCTTCTCCGTCAGCCAAGCAGGGAACCAGGCCAACGGGCACAGGCAGTTGAAAGGGTTCTCCGCTGCAGTCAGGTGCATCAACCTTGGGAAGGTCTGTAAGAAACTCTGGGAAAATCCTTGGAGATTAAGTCCACTGAGATCCAGTTCTTGAAGCCCACTCAGTTTCTGGAGGTCCTCCACCCTGAGCTCGCCCAATGGGTTGGCAGCCAGGCTGAGCTTGATTAGCCCCTTGAGAGAGTCCTGCTTCAGGGCCGGGGGCACCTCCGTGAACTGGTTGGTGGAGATGTCCAGCTCATGGAGGTTCCCCAGAGAAGCGATCAGGCCCTCATCTAAAGCGGTAAGCCCCAGTGAGGCCACCTTAAGGGCCTCCAGATGGGGGGTCTGAAGGTCTGAGGGTCCCAGTGTTGGGATGTGGTTGTGGCTGAGGTCTAGAAGCAGAAGTCTCTGGAAACGAAGGGACGGCAGAGCGCTGAGCTGGTTTCCTTGGAGCTTCAGTTCCAGGAGCATCTCTAAACCGTCAAAAGCTTCCGGATCGATTTTCTGAATGCGGTTGCCGTGGAGATAGAGCCTCTCCAGCTGGACCAACCCAGAAAAACTGTCTTTGGAGATGTGGGCCATGTGGTTGGAGGACAGGTCCAAGTTCTTCAGCTTGGACAGCATCTCAAACGCTCCGCCTGGAATCTGGGCCAGCTCGTTCTGGCTCAGATCCAACAGCTCCAGGTCCCCGAGGCCCTGGAAGTCCTCTCGGGTCAACGTGTCGATGCCGTTCTGGAAGATGTAGAGCTGTCGGGTGGCGGCGGGCACACGGGGCACCAGGCCGGAGCGTCGCTGGATGCAGAATATGGAGTCCTGGCTCAGGCAGGAACAGTCGGCCGGGCAGTCAGAGGACGCCGCCGGGCCAGGAGAGAGGAAGAGGAGCAGGACGTACGGCAGCATGGCGCCGCTCTTCATCTCTGGAACACACGAGAGACACAACGGGGTCGGCGTTAATCACCTCGATACGCAGAGAGGCAGAGGATGAGGATTCAAACCCTCTGACACTTCTTCATGAAACCCAACCCCCTCAGGGGTGGTACCCTGCAGCTCAACCTGACCTCTGACCTCCCAGCGTGTCGAGTCAGAAGTACACAAAGGAGTTCAGGCCCGTCTACATGCATGTGATCAGCTGATGGTCTGTGAGCTCCTCCAGGAGGACCAGGACTAGACTAAGGTCTATAGAGGACCAGGACTAGACTAGGTCTATAGAGTACCAGGACTAGACTGAGGTCTATAGAGGACCAGGACTGGACTATGTCTATAGAGGACCAGGACTAGACTAGGTCTATAGAGGACCAGGACTAGGTCTATAGAGGACCAGGACTAGACTATGTCTATAGAGGACCAGGACTAGACTATGTCTATAGAGGACCAGGACTAGGTCTATAGAGGACCAGGACTATGTCTATAGAGGACCAGGACTAGACTAGGTCTATAGAGTACCAGGACTAGACTGAGGTCTATAGAGGACCAGGACTGGACTATGTCTATAGAGGACCAGGACTAGACTAGGTCTATAGAGTACCAGGACTGGACTAGGTCTATAGAGGACCAGGACTAGACTGAGGTCTATAGAGGACCAGGACTGGACTGAGGTCTATAGAGGACCAGGACTAGACTAGGTCTATAGAGGACCAGGACTGGACTATGTCTATAGAGGACCAGGACTAGACTAGGTCTATAGAGTACCAGGACTAGACTGAGGTCTATAGAGGACCAGGACTGGACTAGGTCTATAGAGGACCAGGACTAGACTGAGGTCTATAGAGGACCAGGACTGGACCAGGACCAGGACAGGACCTTCCTCTTTGACAGAGCTTATAGTTAGGGCTGAATCAGGTTCACCTGGTCCAGCCCCTTGATATGCTGCTATAGGCTTATAGCTGCCGGGGGACGTTTTTGGATGCACTGAGTACCTATCTCCTCTTTTTTTCTCTCCTTAAGGATGAATTTTCATCTCTCAATCACACGTTACTAACTCTGCTTTCTCCCCGGAAGTCCTTTTGACTTTACGTCTCATGGGGTCATCGGACCCTATGAGACGGCATAGATCCTATCTGCCTGATGGATCGTCTGGGTCGTGGAATTCCTGCTCATGACTACGCCACTGTCCTGTTGAGACTCCTTCCTCCTCCCCACCGCCATCTGCCTGATGGATCGTGGAGGTCTCCATCGTGGAATATGCCTACTATGAACTATTCATACACTCTGTCATATTCATTGAATGTATTTTAACTCTAAATCTGTCCTTCTGTACACATTACATATATTGCATCTGTCCATCCTAGGAGAGGGATCCTCCTCTGTTGCTCTCCTCCAGGTTTCTTCCCTTTTTTTCCCCCTGAAGGGTTATTTGGGAGTTTTTCCTGGTCCGATGTGAGGTTTTGGGGCAGGGATGTCTATGTGTACAGATTGTAAAGCACTCCGAGACAAATTTGTAATTTGTGAAATTGGGCTATACAAATAAACTGAATTGAATTGAATTGGACTGAGGTCTATAGAGGACCAGGACTAGACTATGTCTATAGAGGACCAGGACTAGACTAGGTCTATAGAGGACCAGGACTGGACTATGTCTATAGAGGACCAGGACTAGACTAGGTCTATAGAGGACCAGGACTAGACTATGTCTATAGAGGACCAGGACTAGACTAGGTCTATAGAGGACCAGGACTGGACTATGTCTATAGAGGACCAGGACTAGACTAGGTCTATAGAGGACCAGGACTAGACTGAGGTCTATAGAGGACCAGGACTAGACTGAGGTCTATAGAGGACCAGGACTGGACTAGGTATATAGAGGACCAGGACTAGACTCGGTCTATAGAGGACCAGGACTAGACTGAGGTCTATAGAGGACCAGGACTGGACTAGGTCTATAGAGGACCAGGACTAGGTCTATAGAGGACCAGGACTAGACTGAGGTCTATAGAGGACCAGGACTGGACTAGGTCTGTAGAGGACCAGGACTGGACTATGTCTATAGAGGACCAGGACTAGACTAGGTCTATAGAGGACCAGGACTAGACTAGGTCTATAGAGGACCAGGACTGGACTATGTCTATAGAGGACCAGGACTAGACTAGGTCTATAGAGGACCAGGACTAGGTCTATAGAGGACCAGGACTAGGTCTATAGAGGACCAGGACTAGACTATGTCTATAGAGGACCAGGACTAGGTCTATAGAGGACCAGGACTAGACTAGGTCTATAGAGGACCAGGACTAGGTCTATAGAGGACCAGGACTAGGTCTATAGAGGACCAGGACTAGGTCTATAGAGGACCAGGACTAGACTAGGGCTATAGAGGACCAGGACTGGACTATGTCTATAGAGGACCAGGACTAGACTAGGTCTATAGAGGACCAGGACTGGACTATGTCTATAGAGGACCAGGACTAGACTGAGGTCTATAGAGGACCAGGACTGGACTAGGTCTATAGAGGACCAGGACTAGGTCTATAGAGGACCAGGACTAGACTGAGGTCTATAGAGGACCAGGACTGGACTGAGGTCTATAGAGGACCAGGACTGGACTAGGTCTATAGAGGACCAGGACTAGACTAGGTCTATAGAGGACCAGGACTAGGTCTATAGAGGACCAGGACTAGACTAGGTCTATAGAGGACTAGGACTAGACTAGGTCTATAGAGGACCAGGACTAGACTAGGTCTATAGAGGACTAGGACTAGACTAGGTCTATAGTGGACCAGGACTGGACTAGGTCTATAGAGGACCAGGACTAGGTCTATAGAGGACCAGGACTAGACTAGGTCTACAGAGGACCAGGACTGGACTAGGTCTATAGAGGACCAGGACTAGACTAGGTCTATAGAGGACCAGGACTGGACTAGGTCTATAGAGGACCAGGACTAGACTAAGGTCTATAGAGGACCAGGACTAGGTCTATAGAGGACCAGGACTAGACTAGGTCTATAGAGGACCAGGACTAGGTCTATAGAGGACCAGGACTAGGTCTATAGAGGACCAGGACTAGGTCTATAGAGGCCCAGGACTAGACTAGGTCTATAGAGGACCAGGACTAGGTCTATAGAGGACCAGGACTAGACTAGGTCTATAGAGGACCAGGACTAGGTCTATAGAGGACCAGGACTAGGTCTATAGAGGACCAGGACTGGACTAGGTCTATAGAGGACCAGGACTAGGTCTATAGAGGACCATGACTAGGTCTATAGAGGACCAGGACTAGACTAGGTCTATAGAGGACCAGGACTAGGTCTATAGAGGACCAGGACTAGACTAGGTCTATAGAGGACCAGGACTAGGTCTATAGAGGACCAGGTTCTCGGCATGATGAAAGTTAAACATCGCTGTCACCGTGACACGAAACGGAACACACACACAGCTGGCTCTGTTAATACCCACAATGCACTGCAGCATGTCGAACTGTGAGAGGGAATGAAAAGAACTCATGAACCTTTGTCCTCCGATGAGGAGGAGGATAAAAGAGGAGGAGGAGAGGAGAGGAGGAGGAGAGGAGGAGGAGGAGAGGACAAGGAGAGGAGGAGAGATGGAGAGGAGGAGGAGGAGAGATGGAGAGGAGAGGAGAGGAGAGGAGGAGGAGGAGAGGACAAGGAGAGGAGGAGAGATGGAGAGGAGAGGAGGAGAGATGGAGAGGATGAGGAGAGGAGGAGAGAGGAGAGGATGAGGAGAGGAGGAGGAAGAGGCGGAGGAGGAGCAGGAGGAGGAGGAGGCGGCGGCGGAGGAGCAGGTGGAGGAAGAGGAGGAGGAGGAGGCGTCATGGGTTCGTGACGGAGTAGCAGCCCTAAAGCCTCCCTGGGGGGTTGGGGGGACCAGAGACCACACCCCCCAGTCCACCAGAGACCACACCCCCCCAGTCCACTAGAGACCACACCCCCCAGTCCACTAGAGACCACACCCCCAGTCCACTAGAGACCACACCCCCCAGTCCACCAGAGACCACACCCCCCAGTCCACTGAGACCACCCCCCCCCAGTCCACTAGAGACCACACCGTCCCAGAGACTACACCCCAGTCCACTAGAGACCACACCCCCAGTCCACTAGAGACCACACCCCCAGTCCACTAGAGACCACACCCCCCAGTCCACTAGAGACCACACCCCCGTCCACCAGAGACCACACCCCCCAGTCCACTAGAGACCACACCCCCAGACCTTCAGAGCTCCACTGGTCCCCATACAGCAAAGAATCCAGTTCAAGATCCTCAACACCTACAAAGACCTCCACAAGCAGGACCCCCTCACCCCTAGTGTGTGTGTGTGTGTGTGTGTGTGTGTGTGTGTGTGTGTGTGTGTGTGTGTGATTATTGTCATGGTGTCATGACCTCAACACTATCAACACACTGTAACGTTGGGCATGAGAGGTTCAGAGCAGCTTTAAGGAACATGGGGTTGGGTTTCAGAGGTTTGCAGAATAAAAGAGTTTCACCGTCACATGAAAGAGGTTCAGAATAGAGTCAGAAAGAGATCACATGTTACATTGGGTGACAGAGCAGACCCACTACTGTAAAGACAAGTAGCTCCTCTCTTTAAAGTGGTCACTTTACTCTGGTTAAAGTCATCATGTCTGTAACCTGTTTCCATTATTCTGGAGGGAATGTGTCTGTTTTTCAGAACTTCTTCGTTGTGTTTCGATGCAGTTCGGTCTCCTTCTGCTGACTGTAAACAGGGTTAGCTTCAGGCTGTTAGCGAGTTAGCTCCATGCTCTTAGCTAGATAACTGCGTTAACATTGGTGCTTTCCACTTGTCTGCAGCTCTTTAGATCCCTCCCCCCGTTGTAGTCCAGAGAGTTTCAGTCCCTTTGGACCAACAGACAGGGGAAAGTAAACAGCATTACTCACTGAGCCTCCAGCTAACAGCTCCGCTAGCAGCCTGCTCCCGTAGCTCCGTGGAGCTCTCTGGCTGAGGGAACGATACGTCTCTGATCTGCCGAATAGTCCAGTCACGTGAAATAATAAAACGATGTCATTGGCCAATGAGCGCACATTTTTGCGACCCAAGGAATCACGTTTCATCCGCCAATGAGAAGCCGTCCTTGCCGAAACGACTGAAATGTTTTCTCGATGCCGCACACACACGTTAGATCGCCTCGGAAAAGGGGAGGGGCTTCTCTCCGTGATAATGGCGATATATTATATTTTTTTCACATTAACTTAAGTGGTTGTTGACAGGCTGACGGTCTCCCACACACATTTAGCACGTCAACACGGTATATTTACTATTTAAATGATTTGGTATATAATGTTTTTTGACAGGATTTTTTTTTTTATTTTTTTATTTTTTCATCTACAAATTTTAAGAGGGGCGGCGCACTAGCGCCCCCTATGGACGAACCGCCACTGATTAAATCTCTGAGACAGCGAGTCAGGAATGTTTGATTTGTCTCTTTCTGGGAGAACCCTTATTGATCCTCTATTGATCCTTTATTCTCATCTATAGATTGATTTAATATCAGTAAAAAATGTAAAAGCAACAAATCGTCAAATTGAAGACAGACAGACAGAGAGAGAGAGAGAGAGGCAGGGTAAACATTCTCTACGGAGCTCCACATGTACGCGCATGGGGCGCGCGTCCGATCCTGACCCGAGATAGAGACCCGTGCGTCCGCGAGAGGAACTGGATCGATCAGCACCGGGTCCAGGAGGAGCCGTCTACGGGGTCTACGGGGTCTATAGGATCTATAGGTCAACAGGGACCCCCCTCCCGGAGTACCAGCCACGCGCATTCATGAGCTCACCTTGTAAAAGTTATCCAAAGTCCGCGGGAATGCGCACGAGCAGCTTCTCCCCAAACCCCGCCGTGCTTGGTATCCAGTCTGTGCGCGTGCGCGGCCTGTCCCAGTCCTCTGCGCGCGTGTCCACAGACCCCAAAGTGTCCTCCTGTCTCGCGTGCGTCCGACTACAGCGCGCAGCGATGCGGAGGAGGCGCGCGCTTTAAACGGGCTGAGGGGAGTGGGAGGTGCCGTTCAGCCGGGGGCGCGCCTCAGAGCGCGTCCCCGAGGCGGTCAGCACCTGCAAACCATATCAAGAGCAGGAGACCCGCTTTTATTGTGAAAGGAGACACGCTTTTATTGTGAAAGGAGACACGCTTTTATTGTATATTATTCACCTCACATGGTCACATGACCATGTCCTCCAACTGGTCTAGAGCTCGACAAGAAGACTTTAAACCGAGATTATCTCAAGTATGTTCAAACCATGAAGATTAATATACAACGCATACAAAAGGTGAACAGCGACACCAAGTGGACAAAATAAACAACTGCGTGAGGAAAACCTGAGAAGACAATATAATATAACTAACAATATAATAATATAATAATATAACAAGATAATAATATAACAAAATAATAATATAACAAGATAACAATATAATAATATAATAATATAACAATATAATAATATAACAAGATAATAATATAACAAAATAATAATATAACAAAATAATAATATAATAATATAACAAGATAACAATATTATAATAATATAATAATATAACAATATAAAACTAACAATATAATAATAATATAACAATATAATAATATAACAAGATAACAATATAATATGACAATATAAAACTATAACAATATAACAATATAATAATATAACAATATAAAAACATAATAATATAACAATATAAAACTAACAATATAATAATATAACAATATGAAAATATAACAATATAATAATATAATAACATAACAATGAAATAACAATATAATAATATAACAATAGAATAACATAACAATAGAATAATAGAACAACATAATAATATAACAATATAACAATATAAAACTATAACAATATAATAATATAGCACGGTGGCTCAGTGGTTAGCACTGTCGCCTCACAGCAAGAAGGGTTAGGGTTCGAATCCCGGTCGTCCCGGTCGCTCCAGGTCCTTTCTGTGTGGAGTTTGCATGTTCTCCTCGTGTTCTCCTTGTGTTCTCCTCATGTTCTCCTCGTGTCTGTGTGGGTTTTCTCCGGGTCCTCCGGTTTCCCCCACCATCATAAAGACATGCACCGCAGCCTCACCCCGGTCGTATGGATGTGAATGAGTGTTGGTGGTGGGGGAGGGGCCGTAGGTGCTGATTGGGGGAGGGGCCGTAGGCACTGATTGGCTGCCACGCTTCCGTCAGTCTGCCCCAGGGCAGCTGTGGCTCCTGATGTAGCTCCACCACCACCGGGATGCCTGTCTGTGTGACTCCTGGACTCTGGACTGTAAAGCGGCTTTGGGTGCCCTGAGAAGCGCTATAAAAAATAAATGTTTGGTTGGATTCTAGACTCTGAGGATAAGGACCTAGGAGTCTTTGGTTGGAGTCTAGACTGAGGATAAGGACCTAGGAGTCTTTGGTTGGGGTCTAGACTCTGAGGATAAGGACCTAGGAGTCTTTGGTTGGGGTCTAGACTCTGAGGATAAGGACCTAGGAGTCTTTAGTTGGGGTCTAGACTCTGAGGATAAGGACCCAGGAGTCTTTAGTTGGGGTCTAGACTCTGAGGATAAGGACCCAGAGTCTTTGGTAGGGGTCTAGACTCTGAGGATAAGGACCTAGGAGTCTTTAGTTGGGGTCTATACTCTGAGGATAAGGACCCAGAGTCTTTGGTAGAGGTCTAGACTCTGAGGATAAGGACCTAGGAGTCTTTAGTTGGGGTCTAGACTCTGAGGATAAGGACCCAGGAGTCTTTAGTTGAGGTCTTGACTCTGAAGATAAGGACCTAGGAGTCTTTAGTTGGGGTCTAGACTCTGAGGATAAGGACCCAGGAGTCTTTGGTTGGGGTCTAGACTCTGAGGATAAGGACCTAGGAGTCTTTGGTTGGGGTCTAGACTCTGAGGATAAGGACCCAGGAGTCTTTGGTTGGAGTCTAGACTCTGAGGATAAGGACCCAGGAGTCTTTGGTTGGAGTCTAGACTGAGGATAAGGACCTAGGAGTCTTTGGTTGGGGTCTAGACTCTGAGGATAAGGACCTAGGAGTCTTTGGTTGGAGTCTAGACTGAGGATAAGGACCTAGGAGTCTTTGGTTGGGGTCTAGACTCTGAGGATAAGGACCTAGGAGTCTTTAGTTGGGGTCTAGACTCTGAGGATAAGGACCTAGGAGTCTTTAGTTGGGGTCTAGACCTGAGTGACAAGGACCCAGAGTCTTAGTTGGGGCCCAGACTCTTTATGACAAGACCCAGAGTCTTGGCTGGGAGTTCAGACTGAGGACAAGCACCTAGGAGTCTTGGTCAGGGTCTAGACCTGGAGGACAAGGACCTAGGAGTCTTTAGTTGGGGTTCAGACTTGAGGACAAGGACCCAGGAGTCTTGAAGGCTCCAGACCTGGTGATGTATGAATCAGAGTCTTTGAAGCTGGGGCCCAGACTCTGGAGGACAAGGACCCAGAGTCTTTATTGGGTCTAGACTCTGAGGACAAGGACCTAGGAGTCTTTAGTTGGGGGTCTAGACTCTGAGGATAAGGACCAGGAGTCTTTAGTTGGGTCTAGACTCTGAGGATAAGGACCAGTGAGTCTTTGGCTGGGGTCTAGACTGAGGATAAGGACCCCAGGAGTCTTTGGTTGGGGCCCAGACTCTGGAGGACAAGGACCCAGGAGTCTTGGTTGGTCTAGACCTGAGGATAAGGACCCAGGAGTCTTTGGTTGGGGTCTAGACTCTGAGGACAAGGACCCAGAGTCTTTGTAGGGTCTAGACCTGGAGGACAAGGACCTAGGAGTCTTTAGTTGGGGGTCTAGACTCTGAGGACAAGGACCCAGGAGTCTTTGGTGGGGTCTAGACTCTGAGGATAAGGACCCAGGAGTCTTGGTGGGGTCTAGACTCTGAGGATAAGGACCCAGGAGTCTTTGGTGGAGTCTAGACTCTGAGGATAAGGACCCAGGAGTCTTGGTTGGGGTCTAGACCTGAGGATAAGGACCCAGGAGTCTTTAGTTGGGGTCTAGACTCTGAGGATAAGGACCCAGGAGTCTTTGGTTGGGGTCTAGACTCTGAGGATAAGGACCTAGGAGTCTTTAGTTGGGGTCTAGACTCTGAGGATAAGGACCCAGGAGTCTTTGGTTGGGGTCTAGACTCTGAGGATAAGGACCCAGGAGTCTTTGGTTGGGGTCTAGACTCTGAGGATAAGGACCTAGGAGTCTTTGGTTGGGGTCTAGACTCTGAGGATAAGGACCCAGAGTCTTTGGTCAGTCTAGACTCTGAGGATAAGGACCTATGAGTCTTTGGTTGGGGTCTAGACTCCGAGGATAAGGACCCAGAGTCTTTGGTTGGGGTCTAGACTCTGAGGATAAGGACCCAGGAGTCTTTGGTTGGGGTCTAGACTCTGAGGATAAGGACCCAGAGTCTTTGGCTGGGGTCTAGACTCTGAGGACAAGGACCCAGGAGTCTTTAGTTGGGGTCTAGACCTGAGGATAAGGACCCAGGAGTCTTTAGTTGGGGTCTAGACCTGGAGGACAAGGACCCAGGAGTCTTGTTGGGGTCTAGACCTGAGATAAGGACCCAGAGTCTTGGTTGGGGTCTAGACTCTGAGGACAAGGACCCAGGAGTCTTTGGCTGGGGTCTAGACTCTGAGGACAAGGACCCAGGAGTCTTGGTTGGGGGTCTAGACCTGAGGACAAGGACCCAGGAGTCTTTAGTTGGGGTCTAGACTCTGAGGATAAGGACCCAGGAGTCTTTGGTTGAGGTCTAGACCTGAGGACAAGGACCCAGGAGTCTTTGGTTGGGGTCTAGACTCTGAGGACAAGGACCTAGGAGTCTTTGGTTGGGGTCTAGACTCTGAGGACAAGGACCTAGGAGTCTTTAGTTGGGGTCTAGACTCTGAGGACAAGGACCCAGGAGTCTTTTAGTTGGGGTCTAGACTCTGAGGACAAGGACCCAGGAGTCTTTAGTTGGGGTCTAGACCTAGGATAAGGACCCAGGAGTCTTTGTTGGGTCTAGACTGAGGATAAGGACCCAGGAGTCTTTGGTTGGGGTCTAGACTCTGAGGATAAGGACCCAGGAGTCTTTGGTTGGGGTCTAGACTCTGAGGATAAGGACCTAGGAGTCTTTGGTTGGGGTCTAGACTCTGAGGATAAGGACCCAGGAGTCTTTAGTTGGGGTCTAGACTCTGAGTGAAGGACCCAGAGTCTTTAGTTGGGGTCTAGACTCTGAGGATAAGGACCCAGGAGTCTTTAGTTGGGGTCTAGACTCTGAGGATAAGGACCCAGGAGTCTTTGGTTGGAGTCTAGACTCTGAGGATAAGGACCCAGGAGTCTTTGGTTGGGGTCTAGACTCTGAGGATAAGGACCTAGGAGTCTTTGGTTGGGGTCTAGACTGAGGATAAGGACCTAGGAGTCTTAGTTGGGGTCTAGACTCTGAGGATAAGGACCCAGGAGTCTTTGGTTGGGGTCTAGACCTGAGGATAAGGACCCAGGAGTCTTAGTTGGGGTCTAGACTCTGAGGATAAGGACCCAGAGTCTTTAGTTGGGGTCTAGACTCTGAGGATAAGGACCCAGGAGTCTTTGGTTGGGGTCTAGACCTGAGGATAAGGACCTAGAGTCTTTGGTTGGGGTCTAGACTCTGGAGGATAAGGACCCAGGAGTCTTTGGTTGGGGTCTAGACCTGAGGACAAGGACCCAGGAGTCTTGGTTGGGGTCTAGACTCTGAGGACAAGGACCCAGGAGTCTTTGGTTGGGGTCTAGACTCTGAGGACAAGGACCCAGGAGTCTTTGGTTGAGGTCTAGACCTGAGGATAAGGACCCAGGAGTCTTTGGTTGGGGTCTAGACTCTGAGGACAAGGACCCAGGAGTCTTTAGTTGGGGTCTAGACCTGAGGATAAGGACCCAGGAGTCTTGGTTGGGGTCTAGACTCTGAGGATAAGGACCCAGGAGTCTTTGGTTGGGGTCTAGACCTGGAGGACAAGGACCCAGGAGTCTTTAGTTGGGGTCTAGACCTGAGGATAAGGACCCAGGAGTCTTAGTTGGGGTCTAGACTGAGGATAAGGACCCAGGAGTCTTTGGTTGGGGTCTAGACTCTGAGGATAAGGACCTAGGAGTCTTTGGTTGGGGTCTAGACCTGAGGACAAGGACCCAGAGTCTTGTTGGGGTCTAGACTCTGAGGATAAGGACCCAGGAGTCTTTAGTTGGGGTCTAGACCTGAGGATAAGGACCCAGGAGTCTTTAGTTGGGTCTAGACTCTGAGGATAAGGACCCAGGAGTCTTTAGTTGGGGTCTAGACCTGAGGATAAGGACCCAGGAGTCTTTGGTTGGGGTCTAGACTCTGAGGATAAGGACCTATGAGTCTTTGGTTGGGGTCTAGACTCCGAGGATAAGGACCCAGAGTCTTTGGTTGGGGTCTAGACTCTGAGGATAAGGACCCAGGAGTCTTTGGTTGGGGTCTAGACTCTGAGGATAAGGACCTAGGAGTCTTTGGTTGGAGTCTAGACTCTGAGGATAAGGACCCAGAGTCTTTAGTTGGGGTCCAGACCTGAGGACAAGGACCCAGGAGTCTTTGGTTGAGTCTAGACTCTGAGGATAAGGACCTAGGAGTCTTTAGTTGGGGTCTAGACTCTGAGGATAAGGACCCAGGAGTCTTTAGTTGGGGTCTAGACTCTGAGGATAAGGACCCAGAGTCTTTGGTAGGGGTCTAGACTCTGAGGATAAGGACCTAGGAGTCTTTAGTTGGGGTCTAGACTCTGAGGATAAGGACCCAGGAGTCTTTGGTTGGGGTCTAGACTGAGGATAAGGACCTAGGAGTCTTTGGTTGGGGTCTAGACTCTGAGGATAAGGACCCAGGAGTCTTTGGTTGGGGTCTAGACTCTGAGGATAAGGACCCAGGAGTCTTTAGTTGGGGTCTAGACTCTGAGGATAAGGACCCAGGAGTCTTTGGTTGGAGTCTAGACTCTGAGGATAAGGACCCAGGAGTCTTTGGTTGGAGTCTAGACTGAGGATAAGGACCTAGGAGTCTTGGTTGGGGTCTAGACTCTGAGGATAAGGACCTAGGAGTCTTTGGTTGGGGTCTAGACTGAGGATAAGGACCTAGGAGTCTTTGGTTGGGGTCTAGACTGAGGATAAGGACCCAGGAGTCTTTGGTTGGAGTCTAGACTCTGAGGATAAGGACCCAGGAGTCTTTGGTTGGAGTCTAGACTGAGGATAAGGACCTAGGAGTCTTTGGTTGGGGTCTAGACTCTGAGGATAAGGACCTAGGAGTCTTTAGTTGGGGTCTAGACTCTGAGGATAAGGACCCAGGAGTCTTTAGTTGGGGTCTAGACTCTGAGGATAAGGACCTATGAGTCTTTGGTTGGAGTCTAGACTGAGGATAAGGACCTAGGAGTCTTTGGTTGGGGTCTAGACTCTGAGGATAAGGACCTAGGAGTCTTTAGTTGGGGTCTAGACTGAGGATAAGGACCCAGGAGTCTTTAGTTGGGGTCTAGACCTGAGGATAAGGACCCAGGAGTCTTTAGTTGGGGTCTAGACCTGAGGACAAGGACCCAGAGTCTTGGTTGGGGTCTAGACTCTGAGGATAAGGACCCAGGAGTCTTTAGTTGGGGTCTAGACTCTGAGGATAAGGACCCAGGAGTCTTTGGTTGGGGTCTAGACTCTGAGGATAAGGACCTAGGAGTCTTTGGTTGGGGTCTAGACCTGAGGACAAGGACCCAGGAGTCTTTGGTTGTGGTCTAGACTCTGAGGATAAGGACCTAGGAGTCTTTAGTTGGGGTCTAGACTCTGAGGATAAGGACCCAGGAGTCTTTGGTTGGGGTCTAGACTCTGAGGATAAGGACCCAGGAGTCTTTGGTTGGAGTCTAGACTCTGAGGATAAGGACCCAGGAGTCTTTGGTTGGGGTCTAGACTTGAGGACAAGGACCCAGGAGTCTTGGTTGGGGTCTAGACCTGAGGATAAGGACCCAGGAGTCTTTGGTTGGGGTCTAGACTCTGAGGATAAGGACCTAGGAGTCTTTGGTTGGGGTCTAGACTCTGTGGATAAGGACCTAGGAGTCTTTGGTTGGGGTCTAGACTGAGGATAAGGACCTAGGAGTCTTTGGTTGGGGTCTAGACTGAGGATAAGGACCTATGAGTCTTTGGTTGGGGTCTAGACTGAGGATAAGGACCCAGAGTCTTTGGTTGGGGTCTAGACTCCGAGGATAAGGACCCAGAGTCTTTGGTTGGGGTCTAGACTCTGAGGATAAGGACCCAGGAGTCTTTGGTTGGAGTCTAGACTGAGGATAAGGACCTAGGAGTCTTTGGTTGGGGTCTAGACTCTGAGGATAAGGACCTAGGAGTCTTTAGTTGGGGTCTAGACTCTGAGGATAAGGACCTAGGAGTCTTTGGTTAGTCTAGACTCTGAGGATAAGGACCAGGAGTCTTTAGTTGGGGTCTAGACCTGAGGATAAGGACCCAGGAGTCTTTAGTTGGGTCTAGACCTGAGGACAAGGACCCAGGAGTCTTTGGTTGGGGTCTAGACTTGAGGACAAGGACCTAGGAGTCTTTGGTTGGGGTCTAGACTCTGAGGATAAGGACCCAGAGTCTTTGGTTGGGGTCTAGACTCTGAGGATAAGGACCCAGGAGTCTTTAGTTGGGGTCTAGACTTGAGGACAAGGACCCAGGAGTCTTTAGTTGGGGTCTAGACCTGAGGATAAGGACCCAGGAGTCTTGGTTGGGGTCTAGACTCTGAGGATAAGGACCTAGGAGTCTTTAGTTGGGGTCTAGACCTGAGGATAAGGACCAGGAGTCTTTGGTTGGGGTCTAGACCTGAGGACAAGGACCCAGGAGTCTTTAGTTGGGGTCTAGACTCTGAGGACAAGGACCCAGAGTCTTTGGTTGGGGTCTAGACTCTGAGGACAAGGACCCAGGAGTCTTTGGTTGGGGTCTAGACTCTGAGGATAAGGACCCAGGAGTCTTTAGTTGGGGTCTAGACCTGAGGATAAGGACCCAGGAGTCTTTAGTTGGGGTCTAGACTGAGGACAAGGACCCAGGAGTCTTGGTTGGGGTCTAGACTCTGAGGATAAGGACCTAGGAGTCTTTGGTTGAGTCTAGACTCTGAGGACAAGGACCCAGGAGTCTTTGGTTGGGTCTAGACTCTGAGGACAAGGACCCAGGAGTCTTTAGTTGGGGTCTAGACTCTGAGGATAAGGACCTAGGAGTCTTTAGTTGGGGTCTAGACTCTGAGGATAAGGACCCAGGAGTCCTTAGTTGGGGTCTAGACTCTGAGGATAAGGACCTAGGAGTCTTTGGTTGGGGTCTAGACTCTGAGGATAAGGACCCAGGAGTCTTTGGTTGGGGTCTAGACTTGAGGATAAGGACCTAGGAGTCTTTAGTTGGGGTCTAGACCTGAGGACAAGGACCTAGGAGTCTTTGGTTGGGGTCTAGACTCGAGGATAAGGACCCAGGAGTCTTGGTTGGGGTCTAGACCTGAGGACAAGGACCCAGGAGTCTTTGGTTGGGGTCTAGACTCTGAGGATAAGGACCCAGAGTCTTTGGTTGGGGTCTAGACCTGAGGACAAGGACCCAGGAGTCTTTGGTTGGGGTCTAGACCTGAGGATAAGGACCCAGGAGTCTTTGTTGGGGTCTAGACTCTGAGGATAAGGACCCAGGAGTCTTTGGTTGAGTCTAGACTCTGAGGATAAGGACCCAGGAGTCTTTGTTTGGGTCTAGACTCTGAGGACAAGGACCTAGGAGTCTTTGGTTGGGGTCTAGACTTGAGGATAAGGACCCAGGAGTCTTTGGTTGGGGTCTAGACTCTGAGGATAAGGACCTAGGAGTCTTTAGTTGGGGTCTATACTCTGAGGATCAGGACCCAGAGTCTTTGGTAGAGGTCTAGACTCTGAGGATAAGGACCCAGGAGTCTTTAGTTGGGGTCTAGACCTGAGGATAAGGACCCAGGAGTCTTGGTTGGGGTCTAGACTCTGAGGATAAGGACCCAGGAGTCTTTAGTTGGGGTCTAGACTCTGAGGATAAGGACCCAGGAGTCTTTGGTTGGGGTCTAGACTCTGAGGATAAGGACCTAGGAGTCTTTGGTTGGGGTCTAGACTCTGAGGATAAGGACCCAGGAGTCTTTGGTTGGGGTCTAGACTCTGAGGATAAGGACCTAGGAGTCTTTGGTTGGGGTCTAGACTGAGGATAAGGACCTAGGAGTCTTTGGTTGGGGTCTAGACTGAGGATAAGGACCCAGGAGTCTTTAGTTGGGGTCTAGACTCTGAGGACAAGGACCCAGGAGTCTTTGGTTGGGGTCTAGACTCTGAGGATAAGGACCCAGGAGTCTTTAGTTGGGGTCTAGACTCTGAGGATAAGGACCCAGGAGTCTTTGGTTGGGGTCTAGACTTTGAGGATAAGGACCCAGGAGTCTTTAGTTGGGGTCTAGACCTGAGGATAAGGACCCAGGAGTCTTTAGTTGGGGTCTAGACTCTGAGGATAAGGACCCAGGAGTCTTTAGTTGGGGTCTAGACTCTGAGGATAAGGACCTAGGAGTCTTTGGTTGGGGTCTAGACTCTGAGGATAAGGACCCAGGAGTCTTTAGTTGGGGTCTAGACTCTGAGGATAAGGACCTAGGAGTCTTTAGTTGGGGTCTAGACTCTGAGGATAAGGACCTAGGAGTCTTTAGTTGGGGTCTAGACTCTGAGGATAAGGACCCAGGAGTCTTTAGTTGGGGTCTAGACTCTGAGGATAAGGACCCAGAGTCTTTGGTAGGGGTCTAGACTCTGAGGATAAGGACCTAGGAGTCCTTAGTTGGGGTCTAGACTCTGAGGATAAGGACCTAGGAGTCTTTAGTTGGGGTCTAGACTCTGAGGATAAGGACCCAGGAGTCTTTGGTTGGGGTCTAGACTCTGAGGATAAGGACCTAGGAGTCTTTGGTTGGGGTCTAGACTCTGAGGATAAGGACCCAGGAGTCTTGGCTGGAGTCTAGACTGGAGGACAAGGACCCAGGAGTCTTTGGTTGGGGTCTAGACTCTGAGGATAAGGACCCAGGAGTCTTTAGTTGGGGTCTAGACTCTGAGGATAAGGACCCAGGAGTCTTTGGTTGGGGTCTAGACTCTGAGGACAAGGACCCAGGAGTCTTGGTTGGGGTCTAGACTCTGAGGATAAGGACCCAGAGTCTTTGGTTGGGTCTAGACCTGAGGACAAGGACCCAGGAGTCTTTAGTTGGGGTCTAGACCTGAGGATAAGGACCCAGGAGTCTTTGGTTGGGGTCTAGACCTGAGGATAAGGACCTAGGAGTCTTTAGTTGGGGTCTAGACCTGAGGATAAGGACCCAGGAGTCTTTGGTTGGGGTCCAGACTCTGAGGACAAGGACCCAGGAGTCTTTGGTTGAGTCTAGACTGAGGACAAGGACCCAGAGTCTTGGTTGGGGTTCCAGACCTGAGGATAAGGACCCAGGAGTCTTTGGTTGGGGTCTAGACCTGAGGATAAGGACCCAGGAGTCTTAGTTGGGGTCTAGACCTGAGGACAAGGACCCAGGAGTCTTTAGTTGGGGTCTAGACTCTGAGGACAAGGACCCAGGAGTCTTGGTTGGGGTCTAGACTCTGAGGATAAGGACCCAGGAGTCTTTAGTTGGGGTCTAGACTCTGAGGACAAGGACCCAGGAGTCTTTGGTTGGAGTCTAGACTCTGGAGGACAAGGACCCAGGAGTCTTGGTTGGGTCTAGACTCTGAGGACAAGGACCCAGGAGTCTTTGGTTGGGGTCTAGACTCTGAGGATAAGGACCCAGGAGTCTTAGTTGGGGTCTAGACTCTGAGGACAAGGACCCAGGAGTCTTTAGTTGGGGTCTAGACCTGAGGACAAGGACCCAGGAGTCTTTGGTTGGGGTCTAGACTCTGAGGATAAGGACCCAGGAGTCTTGTTGGGGTCTAGACTCTGAGGATAAGGACCCAGGAGTCTTTGGTTGGGGTCTAGACCTGAGGACAAGGACCCAGGAGTCTTTGGTTGGGGGTCTAGACTCTGAGGATAAGGACCCAGGAGTCTTTAGTTGGGGTCTAGACTCTGAGGATAAGGACCCAGGAGTCTTTGGTTGGGGTCTAGACTCTGAGGATAAGGACCCAGGAGTCTTTAGTTGGGGTCTAGACTCTGAGGATAAGGACCCAGGAGTCTTTGGTTGGAGTCTAGACTGAGGATAAGGACCTAGAGTCTTTAGTTGGGGTCTAGACCTGAGGACAAGGACCCAGAGTCTTTGGTTGGAGTCTAGACTCTGAGGATAAGGACCCAGGAGTCTTTGGTTGGGGTCTAGACTCTGAGGATAAGGACCCAGGAGTCTTTAGTTGGGGTCTAGACTCTGAGGATAAGGACCCAGGAGTCTTTGGTTGGGGTCTAGACTCTGAGGATAAGGACCTAGGAGTCTTTGGTTGGGGTCTAGACTGAGGATAAGGACCTAGGAGTCTTTGGTTCAGGTCTAGACCTGAGGATAAGGACCCAGGAGTCTTTAGTTGGGGTCTAGACTCTGAGGATAAGGACCCAGGAGTCTTTGGTTGGGGTCTAGACTCTGAGGATAAGGACCCAGGAGTCTTTGGTTGGGGTCTAGACTCTGAGGATAAGGACCTAGGAGTCTTTAGTTGGGGTCTAGACTCTGAGGATAAGGACCCAGGAGTCTTTAGTTGGGGTCTAGACTGAGGATAAGGACCTAGAGTCTTTAGTTGGGGTCTAGACTCTGAGGATAAGGACCTAGGAGTCTTTGGTTGGAGTCTAGACTGAGGATAAGGACCTAGGAGTCTTTGGTTGGGGTCTAGACTCTGAGGATAAGGACCTAGGAGTCTTTAGTTGGGGTCTAGACTCTGAGGATAAGGACCCAGGAGTCTTTGGTTGGGGTCTAGACTCTGAGGATAAGGACCTAGGAGTCTTTAGTTGGAGTCTAGACTCTGAGGATAAGGACCTATGAGTCTTTGGTTGGGGTCTAGACTCTGAGGATAAGGACCTAGGAGTCTTTAGTTGGGGTCTAGACTCTGAGGATAAGGACCTAGGAGTCTTGGTTGGGGTCTAGACTCTGAGGATAAGGACCCAGGAGTCTTTGGTTGGGGTCTAGACTCTGAGGATAAGGACCCAGGAGTCTTTGGTTGGGGTCTAGACTCTGAGGATAAGGACCCAGAGTCTTTGGTTGGGGTCTAGACTCTGAGGATAAGGACCCAGGAGTCTTTGGTTGGGGTCTAGACTCTGAGGATAAGGACCCAGGAGTCTTTAGTTGCGGTCTAGACTCTGAGGATAAGGACCTAGGAGTCTTTAGTTGGGGTCTAGACTCTGAGGATAAGGACCCAGGAGTCTTTGGTTGGGGTCTAGACTCTGAGGATAAGGACCCAGGAGTCTTTGGTTGGGGTCTAGACTCTGAGGATAAGGACCCAGGAGTCTTTGGTTGGAGTCTAGACTCTGAGGATAAGGACCCAGGAGTCTTTAGTTGGGGTCTAGACTGAGGATAAGGACCCAGGAGTCTTTGGTTGGGGTCTAGACTCTGAGGATAAGGACCCAGGAGTCTTTGGTTGGGGTCTAGACTCTGAGGATAAGGACCCAGGAGTCTTTGGTTGGGGTCTAGACTCTGAGGATAAGGACCCAGGAGTCTTTGGTTGGGGTCTAGACTCTGAGGATAAGGACCCAGGAGTCTTTAGTTGGGGTCTAGACTCTGAGGATAAGGACCCAGAGTCTTCAGCTGGGGTCTAGACTCTGAGGATAAGGACCCAGGAGTCTTTGGTTGGGGTCTAGACTCTGAGGATAAGGACCCAGGAGTCTTTGGTTGGGGTCTAGACTGAGGATAAGGACCTAGGAGTCTTTGGTTGGGGTCTAGACTCTGAGGATAAGGACCCAGGAGTCTTTGGTTGGGGTCTAGACTCTGAGGATAAGGACCCAGGAGTCTTTGGTTGGGGTCTAGACTCTGAGGATAAGGACCTAGGAGTCTTTGGTTGGGGTCTAGACTCTGAGGATAAGGACCTAGGAGTCTTTAGTTGGGGTCTAGACTCTGAGGATAAGGACCCAGAGTCTTTGGTAGGGGTCTAGACTCTGAGGATAAGGACCTAGGAGTCTTTGGTTGGGGTCTAGACTCTGAGGATAAGGACCCAGGAGTCTTTGGTTGGGGTCTAGACTGAGGATAAGGACCCAGGAGTCTTTAGTTGGGGTCTAGACTCTGAGGATAAGGACCTAGGAGTCTTTAGTTGGGGTCTAGACCTGAGGACAAGGACCCAGGAGTCTTTAGTTGGGGTCTAGACTCTGAGGACAAGGACCCAGGAGTCTTTGGTTGGGGTCTAGACTCTGAGGACAAGGACCCAGAGTCTTGGTTGGGGTCTAGACTCTGAGGACAAGGACCCAGGAGTCTTTGGTTGGGGTCTAGACTTGAGGACAAGGACCTAGAGTCTTTAGTTGGGGTCTAGACTTGAGGATGTTACCCAGAGTCTTAAGGACTGAGGACAAGGACCCAGGAGTCTTTAGTTGGGGTCTAGACTCTGAGGATAAGGACCCAGGAGTCTTTGGTTGGGGTCTAGACTCTGAGGATAAGGACCCAGGAGTCTTTGGTTGTGGTCTAGACTCTGAGGATAAGGACCTAGGAGTCTTTGGTTGGGGTCTAGACTCTGAGGATAAGGACCTAGGAGTCTTTAGTTGGAGTCTAGACTCTGAGGATAAGGACCCAGGAGTCTTTGGTTGGGGTCTAGACTCTGAGGATAAGGACCCAGGAGTCTTTAGTTGGGGTCTAGACTCTGAGGATAAGGACCCAGGAGTCTTTGGTTGGGGTCTAGACTCTGAGGATAAGGACCTAGGAGTCTTTGGTTGGGGTCTAGACTCTGAGGATAAGGACCCAGGAGTCTTGGTTGGGGTCTAGACTCTGAGGATAAGGACCCAGGAGTCTTTGGTTGGGGTCTAGACTCTGAGGTCAAGGACCTAGGAGTCTTTGGTAGGGTCTAGACTCTGAGGATAAGGACCCAGGAGTCTTGGTTGGGGTCTAGACTGAGGATAAGGACCCAGAGTCTTTGGTAGAGGTCTAGACTCTGAGGATAAGGACCTAGGAGTCTTTAGTTGGGGTCTAGACTCTGAGGATAAGGACCTAGGAGTCTTTGGTTGGGGTCTAGACTCTGAGGATAAGGACCCAGGAGTCTTTAGTTGGGGTCTAGACTCTGAGGATAAGGACCTAGGAGTCTTTGGTTGGAGTCTAGACTGAGGATAAGGACCTAGGAGTCTTTGGTTGGGGTCTAGACTCTGAGGATAAGGACCTAGGAGTCTTTAGTTGGGGTCTAGACTCTGAGGATAAGGACCCAGGAGTCTTTAGTTGGGGTCTAGACTCTGAGGATAAGGACCTAGGAGTCTTTGGTTGGGGTCTAGACTCTGAGGATAAGGACCCAGGAGTCTTTGGTTGGGGTCTAGACTCTGAGGATAAGGACCCAGGAGTCTTTGGTTGGGGTCTAGACTCTGAGGATAAGGACCCAGGAGTCTTTAGTTGGGGTCTAGACTCTGAGGATAAGGACCCAGGAGTCTTTAGTTGGGGTCTAGACTCTGAGGATAAGGACCCAGAGTCTTTGGTAGGGGTCTAGACTCTGAGGATAAGGACCTAGGAGTCTTTAGTTGGGGTCTAGACTCTGAGGACAAGGACCCAGGAGTCTTGGTTGGGGTCTAGACTCTGAGGACAAGGACCCAGGAGTCTTTAGTTGTCTAGACTCTGAGGATAAGGACCCAGGAGTCTTTGGTTGGGGTCTAGACTCTGAGGATAAGGACCCAGGAGTCTTTGGTTGGAGTCTAGACTCTGAGGATAAGGACCTAGGAGTCTTTAGTTGGGGTCTAGACTCTGAGGATAAGGACCCAGGAGTCTTTAGTTGGGGTCTAGACTCTGAGGATAAGGACCTAGGAGTCTTTGGTTGGGGTCTAGACTCTGAGGACAAGGACCCAGGAGTCTTTAGTTGGGGTCCAGACTTGAGGACAAGGACCCAGGAGTCTTTAGTTGGGGTCTAGACTCTGAGGACAAGGACCCAGGAGTCTTTGGTCAGTCTAGACCCTGAGGATAAGGACCTAGGAGTCTTTAGTTGGGGTCTAGACTCTGAGGATAAGGACCCAGGAGTCTTTAGTTGGGGTCTAGACTCTGAGGATAAGGACCCAGAGTCTTTGGTAGGGGTCTAGACTCTGAGGATAAGGACCTAGGAGTCTTTAGTTGGGGTCTAGACCTGAGGACAAGGACCCAGAGTCTTGGTTGGGGTCTAGACTCTGAGGATAAGGACCCAGGAGTCTTGGTTGGGGTCTAGACTCTGAGGATAAGGACCCAGGAGTCTTTGGTTGGGGTCTAGACTCTGAGGATAAGGACCTAGGAGTCTTTGGTTGGGGTCTAGACTCTGAGGATAAGGACCCAGGAGTCTTTAGTTGGGGTCTAGACTCTGAGGATAAGGACCCAGGAGTCTTAGTTGGGGTCTAGACTCTGAGGACAAGGACCCAGGAGTCTTTGGTTGGGGTCTAGACCTGAGGACAAGGACCCAGGAGTCTTGGTTGGGGTCTAGACTCTGAGGATAAGGACCCAGGAGTCTTTAGTTGGGGTCTAGACTCTGAGGATAAGGACCCAGGAGTCTTTGGTTGGGGTCTAGACTCTGAGGATAAGGACCCAGAGTCTTTGGTTGGGTCTAGACCTGAGGACAAGGACCTAGGAGTCTTTAGTTGGGGTCTAGACTTGAGGACAAGGACCCAGGAGTCTTTAGTTGGGGTCTAGACTGAGGACAAGGACCCAGGAGTCTTTAGTTGGGGTCTAGACTCTTGAGGATAAGGACCCAGGAGTCTTTAGTTGGGGTCCAGACCTGAGGATAAGGGACCCAGAGTCTTTGGTTGGGGTCTAGACTCTGAGGATAAGGACCCAGAGTCTTTGGTTGGGGTCTAGACCTGAGGACAAGGACCCAGGAGTCTTTGGTTGGGGTCTAGACTCTGAGGACAAGGACCTAGAGTCTTTAGTTGGGGTCTAGACTCTGAGGATAAGGACCCAGGAGTCTTTAGTTGGGGTCTAGACTCTGAGGACAAGGACCCAGGAGTCTTTGTTGGGGTCTAGACTGGAGGATAAGGACCCAGGAGTCTTTGGTTGGGGTCTAGACTTGAGGATAAGGACAGGAGTCTTAGCTGGGGTCTAGACTCAGAGTCTTGTAGGGGCCCAGACCCAGGAGTCTTTGTTTGGGGTCTAGACCTGAGGATAAGGACCCAGAGTCTTGGTAGAGGTCTAGACTCTGAGGATAAGGACCTATGAGTCTTAGTTGGCTCTAGACTTGAGGATAAGGACCCAGGAGTCTTAGTTGAGGTCTAGACTTGAGGATAAGGACCCAGGAGTCTTTAGTTGGGGCCCAGACTCTGAGGATAAGGACCCAGGAGTCTTTGGTTGGGGCTCCAGACCTGAGGATAAGGACCCAGGAGTCTTTGGTTGGGGGTCTAGACTCTGAGGAAAAGGACCTAGGAGTCTTTGGTTGGGGTCTAGACTCTGAGGATAAGGACCCAGGAGTCTTTGGTTGGGAGTCTAGACTCTGAGGATAAGGACCCAGGAGTCTTGGTTGGGGTCTAGACTCTGAGGATAAGGACCCAGGAGTCTTTGGTTGGGGTCTAGACTTGAGGATAAGGACCCAGGAGTCTTTGGTTGGGGTCTAGACTCTGAGGATAAGGACCCAGAGTCTTAGTTGGGGTCTATACTCTGAGGATATGACCCAGAGTCTTAGTTGGGGTTCATACTGAGTGATAAGGACTCAGAGTTTGCTGGGAGTCTAGACTCTGAGGACAGGACCCAGGAGTCTTTAGTTGGGGTCTAGACTCTGAGGATAAGGACCCAGGAGTCTTGGCTGGGGTCTAGACTGAGGACAAGGACCCAGGAGTCTTTTACAGTCAGACTCTGGAGGATAAGGACCCAGGAGTCTTTGGTTGGGGCCCAGACTTGAGGATAAGGGCGACCCAGGAGTCTTTAGTTGGGGTCTAGGACTTGAGGATAAGGACCCAGGAGTCTTTGGTTGAGGTCTGTGACTCGGAGGATAAGGAGGAGGAGGAGGCGGAGGAGCAGGTGGAGGAAGAGGAGGAGGAGGAGGCGTATGGGTTCGTGGCGGAGTAGCAGCCTAAAGCCTCCCTGGGGGTTGGGGGACCAGAGACCACACCCCCAGTCCACCAGAGACCACACCCCAGTCCACTAGAGACCACACCCCCAGTCCACTAGAGACCACACCCCAGTCCACTAGAGACCACACCCCAGTCCACTAGAGACCACACCCCCAGTCCACCAGAGACCACACAGTCCACTGAGACCACCCCCAGTCCACTAGAGACCACACCCCGTCACCAGAGACTACACCCCCAGTCCACTAGAGACCACACCCCCAGTCCACTAGAGACCACACCCCAGTCCACTAGAGACCACACCCCCAGTCCACTAGAGACCACACCCCCGTCCACCAGAGACCACACCCCCCAGTCCACTAGAGACCACACCCCCAGACCTTCAGAGCTCCACTGGTCCCCATACAGCAAAGAATCCAGTTCAAGATCCTCAACACCTACAAAGACCTCCACAAGCAGGACCCCCTCACCCCTAGTGTGTGTGTGTGTGTGTGTGTGTGTGTGTGTGTGTGTGTGTCATGACCTCAACACTATCAACACACTGTAACTTTGGGCATGAGAGGTTCAGAGCAGCTTTAAGGAACATGGGGTTGAGTTTCAGAGGTTTGCAGAATAAAAGAGTTTCACCCTCACATGAAAGAGGTTCAGAATAGAGTCAGAGAGATCACATGTTACATTGGGGGACAGAGCAGACCCACGACTGTAAAGACAAGTAGCTCCTCTCTTTAAAGTGGTCACATTACTCTGGTTAAAGTCATCATGTCTGTAACCTGTTTCATTATTCTTGAGGGAATGTGTCTGTTTTTCAGAACTTCTTCGTTGTGTTTCGATGCAGTTCGTTCTCCTTCTGCTGACTGTAAACAGGGTTAGCTTCAGGCTGTTAGCGAGTTAGCTCCATGCTCTTAGCTAGATAACTGCGGCAAGATTCGTGCTTTCCACTTGTCTGCAGCTCTTTAGGCCCCTCCCCCCGTTGTAGTCCAGAGAGTTTCAGTCCCTTTGGAACAACAGACAGGGGAAACTAAACAGCATTACTCACTGAGCTCCAGCTAACAGCTCCGTTAGCTACCTGCTCCCGTAGCTCCGTGGAGCTCTCTGGCTGAGGGAACGATAGGTCTCTGATCTGCCGAATAGTCCAGTCACGTGACATAATAAAACCATGTCATTGGCCAACACATTTTTGTGACCCAAGATTCACGTTTCATCCGCCAATGAGAAGCCGTCCTTGCCGAAACGACTGAAATGTTTTCTCGATGCCGTACACACACGTTAGATCGCCTCGAAAAAGGGGAGGGGCTTCTCTCCGTGATAATGGCGATATATTATATTTTTTCACATTAACTTAAGTGGTTGTTGACAGGCTGACGGTCTCCCACACACATTTAGCGCGTCAACACGGTATATTTACTATTTAAATGATTTGGCATACCTGACCAGGAACCATAATAAATAAATTAATGACTAATAATATAATATTATAATAATATAACAATATAATGTGACCACTATAAATAAGGACTAATATATATATATATAGACATAATATAACATATAAGGACTAACTTTGTAATCTAACAACTGAATAAGGACAATCTAATAATATAATATAACAATGGAGGATAAATATAGGAATATCAATAATAACATAACAATGAGGAATAATAGAACAGGAGTCATAATATAGATAACAAGGATAGAATGGATATATAAACTCTATACAGGACCAGGAGTCAGTGGTTGGAGTCACTGAGCCTCAGGACAAGAGGGTTGGGGTTCAGATCCCAGGTCGTCCAGGTGCTAGGAGTCCAGTGTGGGGTCTAGTTCTCTCGTGATTTCTCCTTGGACCTCCTCATGTCTAGCTCCCCAGTGTCTGAGGCTGGACCTCAGGTTTCCCCCACCTCATAAAGACATGCTAGGAGTCGGTCGTATGGATGTGAATGAGTGTTGGTGAGGACCAGGAGGGCTGGTGGGGGCTGATTGAGGAGGACCAGGCAGTCTAGCTGCCACGTCTAGACTCAGTCTGCCCCAGGGCAGCTGTATTCAGTCTAGACTCAGGACCACCCAGGATGCTAGGTGGACTCCTGGACTCTGGAGGTAAAGGACCTGGGTCTTGTGAGAGAGGATAAGGAAATAAGTCTTTGGTTGGGGTCTGGGCTACAGATAGGACCTAAGGGTCTTCGGTTGGGGTCTCAGACTCTGGGATAAGGACCCAGGAGTCTTTGGTTGGAGTCTAGACTCTGGGATGAGACTTGGGAGTCTTTGGTTGGGGTCCTGGGCTCTGAGATAGGTAGGTCTTTAGTTGGGGTCTAGACCTCCCGGATAAGGACAGGGTCTTTGGTTGGGGTCTGGGCTCTGAGGATGAGGACCTGGGGTCTTTGGTTGAGATCTGGAGCTCTGTGGATGAGAGCCTGGGGGTCTTTGGTTGGGGTCTAGACTCTGAGGATAAGGACCCTGGGAGTCTTTGGTTTGGGGTCTGGGCTGGGGATAAGGACCTAGGGTCTTTGGTTGGGGGTCTGGGCGGGGATGGAGACACTGTGGGTCTTTGGTTTGGGTCAGACTCTGGGACTGGGACCCAGGGTCTTTGTGGTTAGATCTAGACTCTGAGGATAAGGACCCTGAAAGAGGTCTTTTAGTTGGGGTCTGAACTCTGGAGGATAAGGACCCATGAGTCTTTGGTTTGGGGTCCTGAACTCTGGGGATAAAGACCCAGGTCTTTCAGTTTGGGGTTCTGGAGCTCGGGATAAGGACCATAGGGTCTTTGGTTGGGGTCTGGTGACTCTGAGGATAAGGACCAGGGGAGTCTTTGGTTGGAGGGGTCTAGAGCTCTGAGAGATAAGGACTGGGGAGTCTTTGGTTGAGGTCTGGACTCTGAGGATAAGGACCTAGGGTCTTTGGTTAGGGTCTGAAACTCTGAGGGATAAGGACACAAGGTCTTTAGTTTGGAGGTCTGGGCTCTGAGACCAGACACAGGAGTCTTTGGTTGGGGTCTGTAACTCTGAGGATAAGGACCCAGGAGTCTTTAGTTGGGGTCTGGACTCTGAGGGATAAGCTTTGGGACACAGAGTCTTTGGTTTGGGGTCTAGACTCGAGGATAAGGACTTAGGAGTCTTTGGTTGAGGGTCTGGACTCTGAGGATGAGGACCCAGGAGTCTTTGGTTGGAGTCTAGACTCTGAGGATAAGGACCTAGGAGTCTTTGGTTGGGGTCTGGACTCTGAGGGATAAGGACCCAGGAGTCTTTGGTTGGGGTCTAGACTCTGAGGATGAGGACCTGGGAGTCTTTGGTTGGGGTCTAGACTCTGAGGATAAGGACCCAGGAGTCTTTGGTTGGGTCTAGACTCTGAGGATAAGGACCCAGGAGTCTTTAGTTGGGGTCTAGACTCTGAGGGATAAGGACCTGGGAGTCTTTGGTTGGGGTCTAGACTCTGAGGATAAGGACCAGAGTCTTTGGGGTCTAGGATAAGGACCTGGAGTCTTTGGTTGGGGTCACAGACTCTGAGGATAAGGACCAAGGGTCTTTGGTTGGGGTCTAGACTCTGAGGGATAAGGACTGGGAGTCTAGTGGGGTCTAGACTCTGAGATAAGGACCTAGGGGTCTTTGGTTGGGGTCTAGACTCTGAGGATAAGGACCTGGGGTCTTGTTGGGGTCTGGACTCTGAGGATAAGGACCTGGGAGTCTTTGGTTGGGGTCTAGACTCTGAGGGATAAGGACCCAGAGTCTTTAGTTGGAGTCTAGACTCTGAGGATAAGGACCCAGGGTCTTTGGTTTGGAGTCTTTGGGGTCTGAACTCTGAGGATAAGGACCCAGGGTCTTTGGTTGGGTCTAGACTCTGAGGGATAAGGACATGGGAGTCTTTGGTTGGGGTCTGGAGCTCTGGGGATAAGGACCTGGGGTCTTTGGTTGGGGTCTGGCTCTGAGGATAAGGACCCAGGAGTCTTTGGTTGGGTCTGGACTCTGAGGATAAGGACCAGGGTCTTTGGTTGGGGTCTAGACTCTGAGGATAAGGACCTAGGAGTCTGGTTGGAGTCTGGGCAGAATGAGACCTGGGAGTCTTTGGTTGGGGTCACAGACTCACGAGGGATGAGACCCGGGGTCTTTGGTTGGGTCTGGAGACTCTGAGGGATAAGGACCCAGGGTCTTTGGTTGGGGTCTGAACTCTGAGGATAAGGACCCAGGAGTCTTTAGTTGGGTCTAGACTCTGAGGATAAGGACCTGGGTCTTTGGTTGGGTCTAGACTCTGAGGATAAGGACCCAGGGTCTTTGGTTGGGAGTCTGGACTCTGAATTAGAGACCTGTGGAGTCTTTGGTTGGGAATCAGGGCTCTGAGGATAAGAACATAGGAACCCTTTGGTTGGGGTCTGGGCTGAGGGATAAGGACCTGGGGTCTTTGGTTGGGGTCTAGACTCTGAGGATAAGGACCAGGGTCTTTGGTTGGGGTCTAGACTCTGAGGATGGACCTGGGAGTCTTTGGTTGAGAGTCTAGACTCTGAGGATAAGGACCTGGGGTCTTTTGGTTGGGGTCTAGACTCTGAGGATAAGGACTGGGAGTCTTTAGTTGGGGTCTAGACTCCGAGGATAAGGTCCCAGGTCTTTGGTTGAGGTCTGGACTCTGAGGATAAGGACCTGGGAGTCTTTGGTTGGGGTCTAGACTCTGAGGATAAGGACCCAGGTCTTTCAGTTGGGGTCTAGACTCACGAGGATAAGGACCCAGGGTCTTCAGTTGGGGTCTGGACTCTGAGGATGAGGACCCAGAGTCTTTGGTTGGTCTAGACTCTGAGGATAAGGACCTAGGCGTCTTTGGTTTGGGGTCTGGACTCTGAGGATAAGGACCTAGGAGTCTTTGGTTGGGGTCTAGACTCTGAGATAAGGACCCCAGGAGTCTTTGGTTGGGGTCTAGACTCTGAGGATAAGGACCTGGGGTCTTTGGTTGGGTCTAAGACTCTGAGGATAAGGACCAGGGTCTTTGGTTGGGGTCTGGACTCTGAGGATAAGGACCTGGGAGTCTTTGGTTGGGGTCTAGACTCTGAGGATAAGGACCTGGGGTCTTTGGTTGGGATCTAGACTCTGAGGATGGGACCTAGGGTCTTTGGTTGGGGTCTGACTCTGAGGATAAGGACCCAGGGTCTTTGGTTGGGGTCTGAACTCTGGGGATAAGGACCTGGGAGTCTTTGGTTGGGGTCTAGACTCTGAGGATAAGGACCTAGGGTCTTTGGTTGGGTCTAGACTCTGAGGATAAGGACCTGGGAGTCTTTGGTTGGGGTCTGAACTCTGAGGATAAGGACCCAGGGTCTTTGGTTGGGGTCTGAACTCTGAGGATAAGGACCTGGGAGTCTTTAGTTGGGTCTAGACTCTGAGGATAGGACCCAGGGTGCTGGATTTGGAGTCTGAACTCTGAGGATGAGACCTGGGAGTCTTTGGTTGGGGTCTAGACTCTGAGGATAAGGACCTGGGGTCTTTGGTTGGGGTCTAGACTCTGAGATAAGGACCTGGGAGTCTTTGGTTGGGGTCTGGACTCTGAGGGATAAGGACCCAGGTCTTTGGTTGGGGTCTGGACTCTGAGGATAAGGACCCAGGAGTCTTTGGTTGGCGTCTAGACTCTGAGGATAAGCACCCAGGAGTCTTTGGTTGGGGTCACAGACTCTGAGGATAAGGACCCAGGGGTCTTTGGTTGAGGTCTGGACTCTGAGGATGAGGACCTGGGAGTCTTTGGTTGGGGTCTGGACTCTGAGGATAAGGACCCAGGGTCTTTGGTTGGGGTCTAGACTCTGAGGATAAGGACCTAGGAGTCTTTGGTTGGGGTCTAGACTCTGAGGGATAAGGACCAGGAGTCTTTGGTTGGGGTCTAGACTCTGAGGATAAGGACCTGGGAGTCTTTAGTTGGGGTCTAGACGCTGAGGAGAAGGACCCAGGAGACTTTGGTTGGGGTCTGGACTCTGAGGATGAGGACCTAGGGTCTTTGGTTGGGGTCTAGACTCTGAGGATAAGGACCCAGGAGTCTTTAGTTGGGGTCTAGACTCTGAGGATGAGGACAGGAGTCTTTGGTTGGGGTCTAGACTCTGAGGATAAGGACCTGGGAGTCTTTGGTTGGTCTAGACTCTGAGGATAAGGACCCAGAGTCTTTTGGTTGGGGTCTAGACTCTGAGGATAAGGACCTGGGTCTTTGGTTGGGGTCTAGACTCTGAGGGATAAGGACCTGGGGTCTTTGGTTGGGGTCTGGACTGAGGGATAAGGACCTAGGGTCTTTGGTTGGGGTCTGGACTCTGAGGGATAAGGACCAGGGTCTTTGGTTGGGTCTAGACTCTGAGGGATGAGACCTAGGGTCTTTGGTTGGGGTCTGGACTCTGAGGATGGACCTGGGGTCTTTGGTTGGGGTCTGGACTCTGAGGATAAGGACCCAGGTCTTTGGTTGGGGTCTAGACTCTGAGGATAAGGACCTAGGAGTCTTTGGTTGGGGTCTCAGACTCTGAGGATGGGACTGGAGTCTTTGGTTGGGTCTAGACTCTGAGGATGAGACCTAGGGTCTTTGGTTGGGGTCTAGACTCTGAGGATAAGGACCTAGGGTCTTTGGTTGGGGTCTGAACTCTGAGGATAAGGACCTAGGGTCTTTGGTTGGGGTCTAGACTCTGAGGGATGAGGACTGGGAGTCTTTGGTTGGGGTCTGAACTCTGAGGATAAGGACCCAGGGTCTTTGGTTGGGGTCTAGACTCTGAGGATCAGGACCCAGGGTCTTTGGTTGGGGTCTGGAGCTCTGAGGATAAGGACCCAGGAGTCTTTGGTTTGGGGTCTAGACTCTGAGGATAAGGACCCAGGGTCTTTGGTTGGGGTCTAGACTCTGAGGGATAAGGACCTGGGAGTCTTTAGTTGGGGTCTAGACTCTGAAGGGATAAGGACCCAGGAGTCTTTGGTTGGGGTCTAGACTCTGAGGATAAGGACCTAGGGGTCTTTGGTTGGGGTCTAGACTCTGAGGGATAAGGACCCAGAGTCTTTGGTTGAGGTCTAGACTCTGAGGATGAGGACAGGAGTCTTTGGTTGGGGTCTAGACTCTGAGGATGAGGACCCAGGAGTCTTTGGTTGGGGTCAGACTCTGGGGATGAGGACCCAGGAGTCTTTGGTTGGGGTCTAGACTCTGAGGATAAGGACCTAGGGTCTTTGGTTGGGGTCTAGACTCTGAGGATAAGGACCCAGGGTCTTTGGTTGGGGTCTGAACTCTGGGGATAGGGACCTGGGGTCTTTGGTTGGGGTCTAGACTCTGAGGATAAGGACCTGGGTCTTTGGTTGGGGTCTAGACTCTGAGGATAAGGACCTGGGAGTCTTTGGTTGGAGTCTAGACTCTGAGGATAAGGACCTGGGGTCTTTGGTTGGGGTCTGAACTCTGAGGATAAGGACCTAGGGTCTTTGGTTGGGGTCTAGACTCTGAGGATAAGGACCTAGGAGTCTTTGGTTGGGGTCTAGACTCTGAGGATCAGGACCCAGAGTCTTTGGTAGAGGTCTAGACTCTGAGGATAAGGACCTAGGAGTCTTTAGTTGGGGTCTAGACTCTGAGGATAAGGACCTAGGAGTCTTTGGTTGGGGTCTGGACTCTGAGGATGGGACCTGGGGTCTTTGGTTGGGGTCTAGACTCTGAAGATAAGAACCTAGGAGACTTTGGTTGGAGTCTAGACTCTGAGGATAAGGACCTAGGGTCTTTGGTTGGGTCTAGACTCTGAGGATAAGGACCCAGGAGTCTTTGGTTGGGGTCTAGACTCTGAGGATAAGGACCTAGGAGTCTTTGGTTGGGGTCTAGACTCTGAGGATAAGGACCCAGGAGTCTTTGGTTGGGGTCTGGACTCTCTGAGGATAAGGACCTAGGGTCTTTGGTTGGGGTCTAGACTCTGGGGATAGGGACCCAGGAGTCTTTGGTTGGGGTCTGGACTCTGAGGGGATAAGGACCTAGGAGTCTTTGGTTGGGGGCTAGACTCTGAGGATAAGGACCACAGGAGTCTTTAGTGGTTGGGTCTAGACTCTGAGGGATAAGGACCAGGAGTCTTTAGTTTGGGGTCTAGACTCTGAGGATAAGGACCTAGGGTCTTTGGTTTTGGGGTCTAGACTCTGAGGATAAGGACCCAGGAGTCTTTGGTTGGGGTCTTGACTCTGAGGATAGGACCAGGAGTCTTTGGTTGGGGTCTAGACTCTGAGGATAAGGACCAGAGTCTTTGGTTGGGGTCTAGACTCTGAGGATGAGGACCCAGGAGTCTTTGGTTGGGGTCTGACTCTGAGGATGGGACCCAGGAGTCTTTGGTTGGGGTCTGGACTCTGAGGATAAGGACACAAGGGTCTTTGGTTGGGGTCTGGACTCTGAGGATAAGGACCTGGGTCTTTGGTTGGGGTCTAGACTCTGAGGATAGGGACCTGGGGTCTTTGGTTGGGGTCTAGACTCTGAGGATAAGGACCCAGGGTCTTTGGTTGGAGTCTAGACTCTGAGGATAAGGACCCTGGAGTCTTTGGTTGGGGTCTAGACTCTGAGGATAAGGACCTAGGGTCTTTAGGTTGGGGTCTGGACTCTGAGGATAGGACCTGGGGTCTTTGGTTGGGGTCTAGACTCTGAGGATAAGGACCCAGGAGTCTTTGGTTGGGGTCTGGACTCTGAGGATAAGGACCTAGGGTCTTTGGTTGGGAGTCTAGACTCTGAGGATAAGGACCCAGGGTCTTTAGTTGGGGTCTAGACTCTGAGGATAAGGACCCAGGAGTCTTTAGTTGGGGTCTGGACTCTGAGGATAAGGACCCAGGAGTCTTTGGTTGGGGTCTAGACTCTGAGGATGAGGACAGGAGTCTTTGGTTGGGGTCTAGACTCTGAGGATAAGGACCCAGGAGTCTTTGGTTGGGGTCTTGACTCTGAGGATAAGGACCTGGGAGTCTTTGGTTGGGGTCTAGACTCTGAGGATAAGGACCTAGGGTCTTTGGTTGGGGTCTGGACTCTGAGGATAAGGACCTGGGGTCTTTGGTTGGGGTCTGGACTCTGAGGATAAGGACCCAGGGTCTTTGGTTGGGGTCAGACTCTGGGGATAAGGACCCAGGAGTCTTTGGTTGGGGTCTAGACTCTGAGGATAAGGACCTGGGGTCTTTGGTTGGGGTCTAGACTCTGAGGATGGACCCAGGAGTCTTTGGTTGGGGTCTGGACTCTGAGGGATAAGGACCTAGGAGTCTTTGGTTTGGGGTCTAGACTCTGAGGATAAGGACCTGGGAGTCTTTGGTTGGGGTCTAGACTCTGAGGATGGGACCCAGGAGTCTTTGGTTGGGGTCTAGACTCTGAGATAAGGACCTGGGTCTTTGGTTGGGGTCTAGACTCTGTGGATAAGGACCTAGGAGTCTTTGGTTGGAGTCTAGACTCTGAGGATAAGGACCTATGAGTCTTTGGTTGGGGTCTAGACTCTGAGGATAAGGACCTAGGGTCTTTAGTTGGGTCTAGACTCTGAGGATGGACCCAGGAGTCTTTGGTTTGGGGTCAGACTCTGAGGATGGGACCCAGGGTCTTTGGTTGGGGTCCAGACTCTGAGGATAAGGACCCAGGGTCTTTGGTTGGGGTCTGGACTCTGAGGATGGGACCCAGGAGTCTTTGGTTGGGGTCTGGACTCTGGGGATGGGGACCTGGGGTCTTTGGTTGGGGTCTAGACTCTGAGATAAGGACCTAGGAGTCTTTAGGTTGGGGTCTGACTCTGAGGATCAGGACCCAGGGTCTTTGGTTGGGGTCTGGACTCTAGGGATAAGGACCTGGGAGTCTTTGGTTGGGGTCAGACTCTGAGGATAAGGACCTAGGAGTCTTTGGTTGGGGTCTAGACTCTGGGATAAGGACCCAGGGTCTTGGTTGGGGTCTAGACTCTGAGGATAAGGACCTGGGAGTCTTTGGTTGGGGTCTAGACTCTGGGATAAGGACCTGGGGTCTTTTAGATTTAGGGTCTGAACTCTGAGGATGAGGACACAGGAGTCTTTAGTTGGGGTCACAGACTCTGAGGATGAGACCCAGGAGTCTTTGGTTGAGATCTGAACTCTGAGGATCAAGGACCTGGAGTCTTTGGTTGGGGTCTAGACTCTGAGATAAGGACTGGGAGTCTTTGGTTGGGGTCTGGACTCTGAGGATAGGGACCTGGGAGTCTTTGGTTGGGGTCTAGACTCTGAGGATACAGGACCTAGGGGTCTTTGGTTGGGGTCTAGACTCTGAGGATAAGGACGGAGTCTTTGGTTGGGGTCAGACTCTGAGGATAGGACTAGGGGTCTTTGGTTGGGGTCTGGACTCTGAGGATAGGACCCAGGAGTCTTTGGTTGGGGTCTAGACTCTGAGGATGAGGACCCAGGAGTCTTTGGTTGGGGTCTAGACTCTGAGGATAAGGACCTAGGGTCTTTGGTTGGGGTCTAGACTCTGAGGGATGGGACCCAGGTCTTTGGTTGGGGTCTAGACTCTGGGGATAAGGACCAGGAGTCTTTGGTTGGAGTCTGAACTCTGAGGATAAGGACCAGGAGGTCTTTGGTTGGGGTCTGAACTCTGAGGATAAGGACCTAGGAGTCTTTGGTTGGGGTCTGGACTCTGAGGATAAGGACCCAGGGTCTTTGGTTGGGGTCTGAACTCTGAGGGATAGGACCCAGGGTCTTTGGTTGGGTCTAGACTCTGAGGATGGGACCTAGGAGTCTTTGGTTGGGGTCTAGACTCTGAGGGATAAGGACCTGGGGTCTTTGGTTGGGGTCTGAACTCTGAGGATAAGGACCCAGGAGTCTTTAGTTGGGGTCTGGGCTCTGAGGACATGGACCCAGGGTCTTTGGTTGGGGTCTGAACTCTGAGGATAGGACCCGGGAGTCTTTAGTTGGGGTCTAGACTCTGAGGATAAGGACCCAGGAGTCTTTGGTTGGGGTCTAGACTCTGAGGATAGGACCTGGGAGTCTTTGGTTGGGGTCTAGACTCTGAGGATAAGGGCCCAGGTGTCTTTGGTTGGAGTCTAGACTCTGAGGATAAGGACCCAGGAGTCTTTAGTTGGGGTCTAGACTCTGAGGATAAGGACCCAGGAGTCTTTGGTTGGGGTCTAGACGCTGAGGATAAGGACCTGGGGTCTTTGGTTGGAGTCTAGACTCTGAGGATGGGACCTGGGGTCTTTAGTTGGGGTCTAGACTCTGAGGATAAGGACCTAGGGTCTTTGGTTGGGGTCTAGACTCTGAGGATAAGGACCAGGGTCTTTAGTTGGGGTCTGAACTCTGAGGATAAGGACCTGGGGTCTTTGGTTGGGGTCTAGACTCTGTGGATAAGGACCTAGGAGTCTTTGGTTGGGGTCTAGACTCTGAGGATAAGGACCCAGAGTCTTTGGTTGGGGTCTAGACTCTGAGGATAAGGACCTAGGGTCTTTGGTTGGGGTCTAGACTCTGAGGATGAGGACAGGAGTCTTTGGTTGGGGTCTGGACTCTGAGGATAAGGACCTGGGGTCTTTGGTTGGGGTCTGGACTCTGAGGATAAGGACCCAGGAGTCTTTGGTTGAGGTCTGAGCTCTGAGGATAGGACCTAGGAGTCTTTGGTTGGGGTCTAGACTCTGAGGATAAGGACCCAGGAGTCTTTGGTTGGGGTCTAGACTCTGAGGATAGGACCCAGGAGTCTTTGGTTGGGGTCTGAACTCTGAGATAAGGACCCAGGAGTCTTTGGTTGGGGTCTAGACTCTGAGGATAGGACCTGGGGTCTTTGGTTTGGGGTCTGAACTCTGAGGATGGGACCTGGGGTCTTTGGTTGGGGTCTAGACTCTGAGGATGAGGACCTGGGGTCTTTGGTTGGGGTCTAGACTCTGAGGATAAGGACCCAGGGTCTTTGGTTGGGGTCTAGACTCTGGGGATAAGGACCTGGGAGTCTTTGGTTGGGGTCTAGACTCTGAGGGATAGGGACCTAGGGTCTTTAGTTGGGGTCTAGACTCTGAGGATAAGGACCTAGGAGTCTTTGGTTGGGGTCTAGACTCTGAGGATAAGGACCTAGGAGTCTTTGGTTGGGGTCTGAACTCTGAGGATAAGGACCCAGGAGTCTTTGGTTGGGGTCTGAACTCTGAGGATAAGGACCTAGGAGTCTTTGGTTGGGGTCTAGACTCTGAGGATAAGGACCTAGGGTCTTCAGTTGGGGTCTGGACTCTGAGGATAAGGACCTAGGAGTCTTTAGTTGGAGTCTAGACTCTGAGGATAAGGACCTAGGAGTCTTTGGTTGGGGTCTAGACTCTGAGGATAAGGACCTAGGAGTCTTTGGTTGGGGTCTAGACTCTGAGGATAAGGACCCAGGAGTCTTTGGTTTGGAATTCTAGACTCTGAGGATAAGGACCCAGGAGTCTTTGGTTGGGGTCAGACTCACAGGATAAGGACCCAGGAGTCTTTGGTTGGGGTCTAGACTTTGAGGATAAGGACCTGGGGTCTTTGGTTGGGGTCTGGACTCTGAGGGATGGGACCTGGGGTCTTTGGTTGGGGTCTAGACTCTGAGGATAAGGACCCAGGAGTCTTTGGTTGGGGTCCTAGACTCTGAGGATAGGGACCTGGGGTCTTTGGTTGGGGTCTAGACTCTGAGGATAAGGACCCAGGGTCTTTGGTTGGGGTCTGGACTCTGAGGATAAGGACCCAGGAGTCTTTGGTTTGGGGTCTAGACTCTGAGGATAAGGACCCAGGAGTCTTTAGTTGGGGTCTAGACTCTGAGGATAAGGACCTGGGAGTCTTTTAGTTGAGGTCTGAACTCTGAGGATAAGGACCCAGGAGTCTTTGGTTGGGTCTAGACTCTGAGATGAGGACCTAGGAGTCTTTGGTTGGGGTCTAGACTCTGAGGATAAGGACCCAGGGTCTTTGGTTGGGGTCTAGACTCTGAGGATAAGGACTGGGGTCTTTGGTTGGGGTCTGGACTGAGGATAAGGACCCAGGGTCTTTAGTTGAGGTCTGGACTGAGGATAAGGACCTGGGGTCTTTGGTTGGGGTCTAGACTCTGGGGATAAGGACCCAGGGGTCTTTGGTTTGGTCTAAACTCTGAGGATAAGGACCCAGGGTCTTTGGTTGGGGTCTAGACTCTGAGGATAAGGACCTGGGGTCTTTGGTTGGGGTCTAGACTCTGAGGATAAGGACCCAGGAGTCTTTGGTTTGGGGTCTAGACTCTGAGGATAGGGACCCAGGAGTCTTTGGTTGGGGTCTAGACTCTGAGGATAAGGACCTAGGGTCTTTAGTTGGGGTCTAGACTCTGAGGATGAGACCTGGGGTCTTTGGTTGGGGTCTGAACTCTGAGGATGGGACCTGGGAGTCTTTGGTTGGGAGTCTAGACTCTGAGGATAGGACATGAGTCTTTGGTTGGGGGTCTAGACTCTGAGGATAAGGACCCAGGAGTCTTTGGTTGGGATCTAGACTCTGAGGATAGGACCCAGGGTCTTTGGTTGGGGTCTAGACTCTGAGGATAAGGACCCTGGGGTCTTTGGTTGGGGTCTGAACTCTGAGGATAAGGACCCAGGGTCTTTCAGTTGGGGTCTAGACTCTGAGGATAAGGACCTGGAGTCTTTGGTTGGGGTCTAGACTCTGAGGATAAGGACCTAGGAGTCTTTGGTTGGGGTCTAGACTCTGAGGATAAGGACCCAGGAGTCTTTGGTTGGGGTCTAGACTGTGGATAAGGACCAGGAGTCTTTGGTTGGGGTCTGGACTCTGAGGATAAGGACCTAGGAGTCTTTGGTTGGGGTCTGGAACTCTGAGGATAAGGACCTAGGGTCTTTGGTTGGGGTCTAGACTCTGAGGATAAGGACCCAGGAGTCTTTGGTTGGGGTCTAGACTCTGAGGATAAGGACCTAGGAGTCTTTGGTTGGGGTCTAGACTCTGAGGATAAGGACCTAGGAGTCTTTGGTTGGGGTCTAGACTCTGAGGATAAGGACCCAGGAGTCTTTAGTTGGGGTCTAGACTGAGGATAATGACCTAGGAGTCTCTGATTGGAGTCTAGACTCTGAGGATAAGGACCTGGGAGTCTTTGGTTGGGGTCTAGACTCTGAGGATGAGGACCCAGGAGTCTTTGGTTGGGGTCTAGACTCTGAGGGATGAGGACCCAGGAGTCTTTGGTTGGGGTCTGGACTCTGAGGATAAGGACCTAGGAGTCTTTGGTTGGGGTCTAGACTCTGAGGATGAGGACCCAGGAGTCTTTGGTGAGGTCTAGACTCTGAGGATAAGGACACAGGGTCTTTGGTTGGGGTCTAGACTCAGAGGATAAGGACCCAGGGTCTTTGGTTGGGGTCTAGACTCTGAGGATGAGGACAGGGTCTTTGGTTGGGGTCTAGACTCTGAGGATAAGGACCCAGGAGTCTTTGGTTGGGGTCTAGACTCTGAGGATAAGGACCTGGGAGTCTTTAGTTGGGTCTAGACTCTGAGGATAAGGACCCAGGAGTCTTTGGTTGGGTCTAGACTCTGAGGATAAGGACCCAGGAGTCTTTGGTTGGGGTCTAGACTCTGAGGATAAGGACCTAGGGTCTTTGGTTGGGGTCTGGACTCTGAGGATAAGGACCCAGAGTCTTTGGTTTGGGTCTAGACTCTGAGGATGGGACCCAGGGTCTTTGGTGGTCTAGACTCTGAGGATAAGGACCCAGGGTCTTTGGTTGGGGTCTTGACTCTGAGGATAAGGACCCAGGGTCTTTGGTTGGGGTCTGGACTCTGAGGATAAGGACCTGGGAGTCTTTGGTTGGGGTCTAGACTCTGAGGATAAGGACTGGGGTCTTTGGTTGGGGTCTGGACTGAGGATAGGACCTAGGAGTCTTTGGTTGGGGTCTAGACTCTGAGGATAGGACCTGGGGTCTTTAGTTGGGGTCTAGACTCTGAGGATAAGGACCAGGGTCTTTAGTTGGGGTCTAGACTCTGAGGATAGGACCTGGAGTCTTTGGTTGGGGGTCTAGACTCTGAGGGATGAGGACCCAGGGGTCTTTGGTTGGGGTCTAGACTCTTGAGGATAAGGACCTAGGGTCTTTAGTTGGGGTCTAGACTCTGAGGATAAGGACCTAGGAGTCTTTGGTTGGGGTCTGGACTCTGAGGATAAGGACCCAGGGTCTTTGGTTGGGGTCTATGCTCTGAGGATAGGACCTAGGAGTCTTTGGTTGGGGTCTGAACTCTGAGGATGAGACCTAGGGTCTGGTTGGGGTCTAGACTCTGAGGATAAGGACAGGAGTCTTTGGTTGGGGTCTGGACTCTGAGGATAAGGACCTAGGAGTCTTTGTTGGGGTCACAGACCTCTGAGGATGGGACCTGGGGAGTCTTTGGTTGGGGTCCACAGAGCTCTGAGGGATAAGGACCAGGGTCTTTTGGGTTGGGGTCTGGACTCTGGGATAGGACCTGGGAGTCTTTGGTTGGGGGTCTAGACTCTGTGGATGGGACCTAGGGTCTTTGGGTTGGGGTCTCTGGACTCTGAGGATAAGGACCTGGGGAGTCTTTGGTTGGGGTCTGGACTCTGAGGGATAAGGACTCTCAGGAGGTCTTTCAGTTTGGGGTCTTAGGCTCTGGGATAAGGACCCTATGAGGTCTTTAGTTTGGGTCCTAGACTCTGAGGATAAGGACCCAGGAGTCTTCTGGTTGGAGTCCCTAGACTCTGAGGATAAGGACCCAGGAGTCTTCTTTGGTTGAGGGTCTAGGACTCTGAGGATAAGGACCCAGGAGTCTTTAGTTGGGGCCCCAAGACTCTGCACAGGGACAAGGACCAGGGTCTTTGGTTGGGGTCTAGACTCTGAGGATAAGGACCAGGGAGTCTTTGAATTGGGGTCTAGACTCTGGAGACTCTGTGACATCAGGACCCAGGAGTCCTTTAAGTTGGGGTCTAGACTCTGAGGACAAGGACCTAGGGAGTCTTTGTTGGGGGTCTAGACTCCTGAGGATAAGGACCCTAGGAGTCTTTTGTTGGGGTCTAGACTCTGAGGGGATGATCAGGACCCCAGGAGTCTTTAGTTGGGGTCTAGACTCTGAGGATAAGGACACAGGGTCTTTGGTTGGGAGTCTAGGACTCTGCAGGATAAGGACTGCTTAGAGTCTTTAGTTGGGGTCTCAGACTCTGAGATGAGGACCTAGGGACCCGGGGTCTTTAGTTGCAGAGATTCTAGACTCTGAGGATAAGGACCTAGGAGTCTTTGTTGGGGTCTTTGACTCTGAGTGATAAGGACCCAGGAGATAAGGGACCCAGGAGTCTTCAGTTGGGGGTCCTGGAACTCCTGGGGACCAGGACCCCGGGAGTCTTTCAGTTTGAGATTCTGGAGCACTGAGAATGAGACCTGGGTGTTTTGGTTGAGGTCTAGACTCTGAGGATAAGGACCTATGAGTCTTTGGTTGGGGTCTAGACTCTGAGGATAAGGACCCAGGAGTCTTTGGTTGGAGTCTAGACTCTGGAGGATAAGGACCACCCAGGAGTCTTTAGTTGGGGTCTAGAAGTCTTAGTTGGGGATCCAGGACCTAGTCAGTCTTTTGACTCGAGACAAGGACCTCTTGGGATAAGGACCCAGGGTCTTTGGTTGTGGGGTCTAGACTCTGAGGATAAGGGACCCAGGAGTCTTTAGTTGGAGGTCTAGAGCTCTGAGGATAAGGACCTAGGAGTCTTTCTCAGAGAGCTCTGTGGCACTGTCAACAAGATGATCAATCTGGGACGGACTAAAGCGTTAGACCAGGAGTCTTCTGGTTATATTGAGACGTGGTATCAATCAAATACCTGAAGGAATCGCTTTAAATTTAGCTACAGCACCGTCAGTTAGACATCTGTAGAACTTTTGACTAACGGAGTACACTCCGGTAGTATAAATTCAAAAGTTATGAGGCTGTGGTCTGACAGGAGAGGATTCTGTGGGAAGACCCTCAGATGCTCAATGTCAGCATAAGTAAGAACAAGATCAAGCGTGTGGCCAAAGCTGTGAGTGGATTTCTGTACTCTGACAGAAGCCAATCGAGTCCAACAAGGAGATGAATGCAGCACTAAGGCAATCATTATCAACATCCACATGGATATTAAAATCTCCAACAATAATAACTTTATCGGTTTTAAGAACCAAACTTGATATAAATTCTGAGAATTCAGATATAAACTCTGAATATGGACCTGGTGGCGGTACAGAATCACAAATCGAATTGGCTGTAGTGTTTCCAGGTTGGATGTGAAGACTAAGAACAAGGCTTTCAAATGAGGTGTAGTGTAATTTTGGTTGAGGATTAATTAATAGGCTCGATCTAAAGATGGTTACTCCACCTCCTCGACCGGTGCCTCGAGGAATGTGAGTATTAATATGACTTGGAGGAGTCGATTCATTCAGGCAGACATATTCTTCATGGCTCAGCCAGGTTTCAGTTAGGCAACATAAATCAATGTGATTATCTGATATTAAATCATTTAGTAACACAGCTTTAGATGACAGAGATCGAATATTTAGGAGACCACATTTAATAGACCTATTTTGTTGCACTGCTGAAATAATGGTGTTAACTTGTATAAGGTTATTGTGTACGACTCCTCTTCTGCTTACTTTTGATTTATTTAATTGAAGTGGCCGTGGGACAGACACAGTCTCTACTCTAAAGTCATGGGTGGGTAACTGCTCGAATGGAAGAGCAGAGAAGGCTGTTAAACTACAACTCTGCTCCGGGTCCTGATCTGAACCCTGGGTTGTCATGGATTAAGTCCGGTGATCAACTTGGTCATATTCGCAGAAATGAGATGCGCTCCGTCCAACGTGGGATGAATGCCGTCTCTCCTCATCAGATCAGGTTTTCCCCAGAAAGTCTTCCAGTTGTCTACGTAGCCCACATTATTCGCTGGGCACCACCTCGACAGCCAGCGGTTGAAAGACGACATTCGGCTATGCAATTCGTCTGTCTGCAAATTTGGGAGAGGGCCAGAGAAAATTACGGTGTCCGACAACGTCTTGGCATAAGCACACACCGATTCCACATGACCTTTAGTGACCTCCGACCGACGGGCTCAAGGCGTCATTACCACCGGCGGTATTACAATCTGACTGTATCTCCGCTTGTCCTTAGCCAGCAGCTTCAAACAAGACTCCACGCCGCCCGCTCTGGCCCCGGGAGGCACACGACTCTGGTCCGCTGCTTCGCTATTTTCACGTTCCTGACTATAGAGCTCCCGATAACCAGGGTGTGTTCCTCAGCGGGTGTGTCGCTGAGCAGGGAAAACTGGTTGGAAACGTGAAGTGGTTGGTGCACAGCGGGCTTCTGTGTAGACTTACTACTCCTGCGAACAGTTACCCAACCATCCGGCTGCACGGTTACCGCCGTGCAGCCGTGGTTGGGGTCTAGACTCTGAGGATAAGGACCCAGGAGTCTTTAGTTGGGGTCTAGACTCTGAGGATAAGGACCTAGGAGTCTTTGGTTGGGGTCTAGACTCTGTGGATAAGGACCTAGGAGTCTTTGGTTGGGGTCTAGACTGAGGATAAGGACCTATGAGTCTTTGGTTGGGGTCTAGACTCTGAGGATAAGGACCCATGAGTCTTTGGTTGGAGTCTAGACTCTGAGGATAAGGACCTAGGAGTCTTTGGTTGGGGTCTAGACTCTGAGGATAAGGACCTAGGAGTCTTTGGTTGGGGTCTAGACTGAGGATAAGGACCTATGAGTCTTTGGTTGGGGTCTAGACTCTGAGGATAAGGACCCAGGAGTCTTTGGTTGGAGTCTAGACTCTGAGGATAAGGACCTAGGAGTCTTTAGTTGGGGTCTAGACTCTGAGGATAAGGACCTAGGAGTCTTTGGTTGGGGTCTAGACTCTGAGGATAAGGACCCAGGAGTCTTTGGTTGGGGTCTAGACTCTGAGGATAAGGACCTAGGAGTCTTTAGTTGGGGTCTAGACTCTGAGGATAAGGACCCAGGAGTCTTTGGTTGGGGTCTAGACTCTGAGGATAAGGACCTATGAGTCTTTAGTTGGGGTCTAGACTCTGAGGATAAGGACCCAGGAGTCTTTGGTTGGGCTCTAGACTCTGAGGATAAGGACATAGGAGTCTTTAGTTGGGGTCTAGACTCTGAGGATAAGGACCCAGGAGTCTTTGGTTGGGGTCTAGACTCTGAGGATAAGGACCCAGGAGTCTTTGGTAGAGGTCTAGACTCTGAGGATAAGGACCCAGGAGTCTTTGGTTGGGGTCTAGACTCGGACCCAGGAGTCTTTGGTTGGCGTCTAGACTCTGAGGATAAGGACCCAGGAGTCTTTAGTTGGGGTCTAGACTCTGAGGATAAGGACCCAGGAGTCTTTGGTAGAGGTCTAGACTCTGAGGATAAGGACCCAGGAGTCTTTGGTTGGGGTCTAGACTCTGAGGATAAGGACCCAGGAGTCTTTGGTTGGGGTCTAGACTCTGAGGATAAGGACCCAGGAGTCTTTGGTTGGGGTCTAGACTCTGAGGATAAGGACCCAGGAGTCTTTGGTTGGGGTCTAGACTCTGAGGATAAGGACCCAGGAGTCTTTGGTTGGGGTCTAGACTCTGAGGATAAGGACCCAGGAGTCTTTGGTTGGGGTCTAGACTCTGAGGATAAGGACCCAGAGTCTTTAGTTGGGGTCTAGACTCTGAGGATAAGGACCCAGGAGTCTTTGGTTGGGGTCTAGACTCTGAGGATAAGGACCCAGGAGTCTTTGGTAGAGCGTGTGATGCTCCTGGCTCAGGTTTTGGTTCGGGTCATGAACTGGGTCAGATGAAGAGAGATCTGCTCCATCCTCAGGAGGATCATGCTGGTCCCTCATCAGGTCTCCTCCAGAAAGTCTGCCAGTTATCTACGAGCCCACGTCACCTAAGACCACACGATCGTATATCTCCTGATATATTATATATTATATCTGCACCACATGAGTTCACTCAGCTCTCCTTCTCATTCTGAATGACGGCCATCTTGTCTCAGAAGGACGCCGCGTGAGATGTCGTGTCACCTGATGTTAGCCGGCCCTCTTCTGGGCAAAGCAACAGGTACCACCGGAGAGGCTCGGTTCAGGGTCCGGGAACCAGAAGCCACCGGACTCCAGAGCCGAGTCGTCCCAACCCGGGTCCAGAGTCCCGGGTCCAGAGTCCCGGGTCCAGAGTCCCGGGTCCAGAGTCCCGGGTCCAGAGTCCCGGGTCCAGAGTCCCAGGTCCAGAGTCCCGGGTCCAGAGTCCCGGGTCCAGAGTCCCTGTGCGTCGGGCGGAGCAGCATCTCGGTCCGGAGCTTTAAAGAACTAACGGCGTCGACACACGAGCAAAGGAAGTGAACCCTTCATAAAACTACATGCTTAAGGAGACGAGGTAAGGAGACGAGGTAAGGAGACAAGGCTTCCCCAGCTGGATCACAACATTAGGAATCTCTCATGCCGACGTGGATATTTGTTTTCTACAAAGCGGCCTGCAGGTTTTCTGTTGTTCCTGTTCACCAAGTGTACATTTCATCTATGAAGTCACTTCCTGCTAAGTCACATGACGTCATGTGACGCCCAAAAGGCCTTTTCCCCTCGACTCACATGGAAAACAAATATGACAGAAACTAGGCTGTGATGTGAATCAAGCTCCGGTGTGAATACTTGAATCTTTCTTTCAGGGAGAAGCCTCACTCGAGCGTCCAGACACGTCCTCCTGTGGCCACTGGGTGGCGCTGTGGGTCTGTTAACTGGAGCCTCGGCCTGTCGGGCCAGGGCGAAGCAGCCACAGGTTTATACATTTACATCCATGTGACGTAGAATTGAGGAATCCGAGCCACACGGCTCAGACCCCAACAGGATGAGTTGTGTTTGGACTCTTTTATGAAATACAAAACACACCGAGAGCTTTACTGCGTTACATTCCACCATATTTTAATATTTTTAACCGTCACCAGAATCAGAATTTCCTTCACATCACGACAGACGGAGAACCCGGAGGTCCACGACCCGAGGCCTCCGCTCGGAGTCCGGCTCAGCATCGGGCGCCCGGCTGCCGGCTCCTCTCCCAGTAGCTCCTCATCTGCGGGGCGCTCGTCGTCGTCACGGCGATCACTTTTGAAAGGCTGCAGGCGCTCAGAGGATGCTCCGGGTCCACGAGGAACATGGTGGCCTCCGGCGGGTCGGTGGGGGGGAGGCCCAGCAGCCGCATGCACATGCCCAGGTAGGCGTCCTCGATGAAGATGGGTTTGACCCGGGGGGAGATGGACAGGATCTTGGCCGGCAGGTCCAGGGACATGACGTAGGCCATGCCCAGAGGGTAGGGCGGGTACTCCGGCTCGGCCACCGCGCTCCTCGGCATGTAGAACTTGTTGAACGGGTTCCTCAGCACCGGGCTGTGCCACCACACCAGCCCCGTCAGGTAGGCGTCCGTGGCCGTGCCGGGGTCCAGCAGCAGGCGCACCGCGTTGCGGACGTGCAGCAGCATGTCGGAGTCGATCTTCATGGCGTAGGACGCCGCGCCGCAGCGCGCCGCCAGCCACTCCAGCATCATCATGGTCTTGATGGTCAGGTTGCGGTAGCTGTCCAGGAAGTCGCTCTGGACCAGGTCGCGGTGCTGCCGGTTCTCCTGCCGGAGCTCCTCCTGCTGCCGCTCGGCATCCGGGCCCCCGGGGAGGCCCAGGACGAAGACGGTCTCCACCGACCGACCCAGAACCAGCTTCTCGCTCCCCCACGTCTCCCTGATGGCGTCCCGAGCGGCGGCGGCCCCGGTCGCCGTGTGAACCATCAGGACCAGGAAAGGAGTCTCGGTGTTGCACGTGGGCGTGTCGTCCATGATGTACCTGTAGTTCCTTGGATAGGCCACATGGTACGGTCCAGGATCCTCCCACTGTGATGATGCTGACGATGACGACGATGGCGGTACTGGAGGGAAGCTGCTCACCCAGTTCCAGTTGAGGTAGATGAAGAAGATGGCCGCCGCCCCCAGCGAGCAGAGGGAGGCGTGTCTGCAGAGCCTCCTCCCGGTGTCCATGGAGACGCTCGCCGTGAGGCGGCAGGACCAAGGCTTCTCTCGTCTGGTTCTGACAGGAACACACAAAACATGGAGTACTGTCTGTCCACTCGGTGCTGAGGTCCAGACTGTGAGGACGACCGGCAGCCATGTTGGTTGTTTACATTCATAATGTAGATTTGTTTGTGTCTTTGGGGACTCATGATGCTACTGATACTCATGATGCTAGTGATGCTAATGATACTCATGATGCTAGTGATGCTAATGATGCTCATGATGCTAGTAATACTAGTGATGCTAATGGTGCTCATGATGCGACTGATGCTAGTGATGCTAATGATGCTAATGATGTTCATGATGCTCGTAATACTAGTGATGCTAATGGTGCTCATGATGCGACTGATACTCATGATGCTAGTGATGCTAATGATGCTAATGATACTCATGATGCTAATGATACTCATGATGCTAGTGATGCTAATGATACTCATGATGCTACTGATACTCATGATGCTAATGATACTCATGATGCTAATGATACTCATGATGCTACTGATACTCATGATGCTAGTGATGCTAATGATACTCATGATGCTAATGATGCTAATGATACTCATGATGCTAGTGATGCTAATGATACTCATGATGCTAGTGATGCTAATGATACTCATGATGCTAGTGATACTCATGATGCTAATGATACTCATGATGCTAGTGATACTCATAATGCTAGTGATGCTACTGATACTCATGATGCTAGTGATACTCATGATGCTACTGATACTCATGATGCTAGTGATATTCATAATGCTCGTGATGCTACTGATACTCATGATGCTAGTGATGCTACTGATGCTAGTGATGCTACTGACTCTAGTGATGCTAGTGATGCTACTGACTCTAGTGATGCTACTGATGCTAGTGATGCTACTGATGCTAGTGATACTCATAATGCTAGTGATGCTACTGACGCTAGTGATGCTACTGACGCTAGTGATGCTACTGACTCTAGTGATGCTAGTGATGCTACTGATACTCATGATGCTACCGATACTCATGATGCTAGTGATGCTACTGATGCTCATTAATACAGTCATCGGAGAGCTGCTGCCGATGGCGTGATGGCAGTGTGTCGGGGAATCACCTGAAAGCTTTCTGCTCATGAAGAAATGCTTTCTTGTTTTTAGGAAAGCAGCGTACAGTCAGAGATGGTCTGGTGGTGTGCATCTTTAGCATTATACAGTAGGTCCGTGTGGGGCAGTCAACATACTGGTGAAAAGTGGGCGGGGCTTTATCCAGGCGGGTGTGGTTAAAGTCACCAGTGACTGACACGAATGCACCAGCATGTTGACTCAGCAGACCAGACACAGTAGAGTGGGTGTGGCCTGTAACCCGGACAGGAACCCCTCCCCCTCTCATTCACAACAGGAACCCCTCCCCCCCCCCCTCTCATTCACAACAGGAACCCCTCCCCCTCCCCCTCTCATTCACAACAGGAACCCCTCTCCCTCAGGTCAGGTTTAAGATGTCAGGTGTCTAAGCCCATCCTGCACAGACGACCATGACGGTTATGGAACAGTCTAGACCAGGGCTGTCTACGGACAGGAAGTAGTCCAGTCTAGACCAGGTCTGTCTACGGACAGAAAGTAGTCTAGACCAGGTCTGTCTACGGACAGGAAGTAGTCTAGTCTAGACCAGGGCTGTCTACGGACAGGAAGTAGTCCAGTCTAGACCAGGTCTGTCTACGGACAGAAAGTAGTCTAGACCAGGGCTGTCTACGGACAGGAAGTAGTCTAGTCTAGACCAGGGCTGTCTACGGACAGGAAGTAGTCCAGTCTAGACCAGGGCTGTCTACGGACAGGAAGTAGTCTAGACCAGGTCTGTCTACGGACAGGAAGTAGTCTAGACCAGGTCTGTCTACGGACAGGAAGTAGTCCAGTCTAGACCAGGTCTGTCTACGGACAGAAAGTAGTCTAGACCAGGGCTGTCTACGGACAGGAAGTAGTCTAGTCTAGACCAGGGCTGTCTACGGACAGGAAGTAGTCCAGTCTAGACCAGGGCTGTCTACGGACAGGAAGTAGTCTAGACCAGGGCTGTCTACAGACAGGAAGTAGTCTAGACCAGGTCTGTCTACGGACAGGAAGTAGTCCAGTCTAGACCAGGGCTGTCTACGGACAGGAAGTAGTCTAGACCAGGGCTGTCTACAGACAGGAAGTAGTCTAGACCAGGTCTGTCTACGGACAGGAAGTAGTCTAGACCAGGGCTGTCTACGGACAGGAAGTAGTCTAGTCTAGACCAGGGCTGTCTACGGACAGGAAGTAGTCTAGACCAGGTCTGTCTACGGACAGGAAGTAGTCTAGTCTAGACCAGGGCTGTCTACGGACAGGAAGTAGTCTAGACCAGGTCTGTCTACGGACAGGAAGTAGTCCAGTCTAGACCAGGGCTGTCTACGGACAGGAAGTAGTCTAGTCTAGACCAGGGCTGTCTACGGACAGGAAGTAGTCTAGACCAGGTCTGTCTACGGACAGGAAGTAGTCTAGTCTAGACCAGGGCTGTCTACGGACAGGAAGTAGTCTAGTCTAGACCAGGGCTGTCTACGGACAGGAAGTAGTCTAGACCAGGTCTGTCTACGGACAGGAAGTAGTCTAGACCAGGGCTGTCTACGGACAGGAAGTAGTCTAGTCTAGACCAGGTCTGTCTACGGACAGGAAGTAGTCTAGACCAGGGCTGTCTACGGACAGGAAGTAGTCTAGTCTAGACCAGGGCTGTCTACGGACAGGAAGTAGTCTAGACAAGGTCTGTCTACGGACAGGAAGTAGTCTAGACAAGGTCTGTCTACGGACAGGAAGTAGTCCAGTCTAGACCAGGTCTGTCTACGGACAGGAAGTAGTCTAGACCAGGTCTGTCTTCAGACAGGAAGTAGTCTAGACAAGGTCTGTCTACGGACAGGAAGTAGTCCAGTCTAGACCAGGTCTGTCTATGGACAGGAAGTAGTCTAGACCAGGTCTGTCTACGGACAGGAAGTAGTCTAGACAAGGTCTGTCTACGGACAGGAAGTAGTCTAGACAAGGTCTGTCTACGGACAGGAAGTAGTCCAGTCTAGACCAGGTCTGTCTACGGACAGGAAGTAGTCTAGACCAGGTCTGTCTACGGACAGGAAGTAGTCTAGACCAGGGCTGTCTACGGACAGGAAGTAGTCTAGACAAGGTCTGTCTACGGACAGGAAGTAGTCCAGTCTAGACCAGGTCTGTCTACGGACAGGAAGTAGTCTAGACCAGGTCTGTCTACGGACAGGAAGTAGTCTAGACAAGGTCTGTCTACGGACAGGAAGTAGTCTAGACAAGGTCTGTCTACGGACAGGAAGTAGTCCAGTCTAGACCAGGTCTGTCTACGGACAGGAAGTAGTCTAGACCAGGGCTGTCTACGGACAGGAAGTAGTCTAGACAAGGTCTGTCTACGGACAGGAAGTAGTCCAGTCTAGACCAGGGCTGTCTACGGACAGGAAGTAGTCTAGACCAGGTCTGTCTTCAGACAAGAAGTAGTCTAGACCAGGTCTGTCTTCAGACAGGAAGTAGTCTAGACCAGGTCTGTCTTCAGACAGTAAGTAGTCCAGTCTAGACCAGGTCTGTCTTCAGACAGGAAGTAGTCCAGTCTAGAACAGGTTTTACTTTGAACCTTGTACCATCTCTATTCGTATCTCTGTGAATATATTTAAATAATAAAGCTTTAAAGCTTCGTGACGCACGTCGTGTCGAGTTCAGGGTTGTTAACCCTAGACGGTCTACGGGAGGAGACCACCACCTGGACCCCCCCACCCTGCAGTGAGCAGCTGGTTCAGCTTTTTACCTTCAACTCGCGTCCATCCGCTTCTTCTTCTTCTTCTTCTTCTTCTTCTTCTTCGGTGGTAGAAGTTTTCCAAACTGCGTGTCTCAGGTGTCGCCGCGCCGCGAGCTCCCACCTGAGACCCCCCACCTGAGACCCGCCCACAGCTCACCTGACTCACCCCTCCCCTCGCGCCCACAGTCCGGGGAAGTGCGCATGCGCAGGGCAGTCGAAACCTGAACCCTACGGGACTCAACTGAAGGCTGTGACGTCACGTTATTTAAACTCCCTGTGATCTTTATTCACTAATGTTTATGTAGATTTATACAGAAGATTTATTCATCAAAAACATTATTTACATGTCTGAACATGTTACAAAGAATAATAATTAATTGAAAACATATTTAGAAACAGGAAGTCTTAAACATTTCCGTGTGAGGAAATATTTCGCAACCAAATTGAATATTTTACATGATATTAAACTTTAGTTTCTTCATAAAATATGTAATACGTCACTAGTTTCTGTCGGAAGGCCATAAGTACTAACAGGAGCTGTGAGTGTATATGAACTGTAAGGAGTCTTCATTGCAGCTGCTCTTCCTCCTGGAGCTCGATGTGGATCATCAGGGGCCGGTATTTCAAAATGATCCACCAGGATTAATCCTCCTGGATTGGATTAAATCCTGATCAGATCCCCAAAACGGGTATTTCAAAGCAAATCTGATCCTGAAGATTCAGATTTGGATTTGGTAATCCAATCCTGCCTTTTATCCGGATTAAACACTGCTGTTGAGTATTTCAAAACTTTGGTGGGAAATCTGGATCAGTTTGATCCTAAAAATCAGGATTACCCTGATCCCACCTCAGAGGTGGATTTGAGGGAGATTACATGAAAAGATTGGACCAGCCGAAGTGGAACTACTCCCAAAGTTCATTGTTTGATACACATATAGCTAGACTGCTATTTGATCAATGTTTATTTTCTTTGCAAGTTCCTTTCTTTTTCAGAAAACACAGTGAAAAATTGAAGTAAAAAAAAATATACAACGTATTCGTTGAAAATCAGTCAAATGTATTTAGGCTATTAACATGCATTCAGCACACACACTTAATGCTCATAGCCAAAGCTTAAACGGTTATGGCATTTGGAGCAGCTCTGTGTTAACTGGCTGTCTTCTCTCTCCACAAACATCTAGAAAGAAAACGCATATTAAGGTTTTATCTCTTTTGTTGACAAGTGTTTCCTAAAAATGCAAATTAATTGAGTTTATTTTGTATAGCCCATTATCACAAATTACACATTTGCCTCAGAGGGCTTTACAAACTGCACACATAGACATCCCTGTCCGCGGACCTCACATCGGAGATATGTACAACACATTTTAAAATCTACACCCAATGCATTGCGAGTAAATGCATTAAAATGTGGAGCGCGACATACAGACGCTAGCCTCTTTACTAGCGTGTTAGCTCCTGAACACAGAAGTCAATGGAGTAGCGTTAGCTCGCGTTAGCGCAAACTCGGCTTTATTTGACTCCGCCGAGCTATTCTTTCAACTTTGTGCGGATTTACGTAATTTGTTAACTCAATATAGTGATTGCCTTTCATCTTGTTTTAGGACGCATCAACACTGACCAATATTATACTTAGATTTAGAGACAACAGTAGTGCCAGCTTCTCCTTTTTTCCGTAAAATGTTCGCTCCGTTTCCGGTTTCCTGTCTGATCCAGGGGGCGGGGCCGGATTTGGAAATCCCAATCTGCCGGTATCAGGATCACTCTGATCCAATCCCGCAAAGTTTTGAAATACCGGGATGGATCAGGTTGATCCGTGGCTGAGGAAAGGGGGATCTGGTTATCCGGATCATTCTGATCTGGATTACAAGTTTTGAAATACCGGCTCCTGGAGCTCGTGGATGTGTGCGGTGGATCTGGTGTAATGACGCCTGCTCACCACTAGAGGGCCCACTGGCTGCTCCATGAGACCGATTACAAACACAACACACACACTCTGTTCAACTCTGTGTGTTCCTTGATCATATTATATTGTATGTTCTTTGTTTTAAATGTCTGTCTATTGCAAATAGGAACACATTCCATAAAGTAATGGCCACAAATAGTTGGGAGAAGCTACAGGTGAGTTATGAAACGCCTCTTTGTATCTGTTGAGTGTCTCTTTGTAGCGGTTGAGTGTCTCTTTGTAGTTGTTGTGTGTCTCTTTGTATCTTTTGTGTGTCTCTTTGTAGCGGTTGAGTGTCTCTTTGTAGTTGTTGTGTGTCTCTTTGTATCTGTTGTGTGTCTCTTTGTATCAGGGAATGGCTGCTGCTGCTGCGGTTGTGTCGAAGGTTGGGAAAAGATGACCAGGACGGCAAACTAAAATTCAAAACAAAGTGGATTTAATTAAGTGTGGTAGAACAAAAGTCTCAAAGACACAAAACATTTAACGTGCAGCACGGGCCTGGATGAAGTCAGCTCAAAGCATCGTTCAGTAACAGACTCCAGTTCTCTGGGACAACATGACTTTTTATATCTTTAAGAGCAGCGTGATTAGATAATATAGATGGAGACGTCACTCGGTTTAATCTTTGTCCGTCTCATCGTTGGAGCTCAGGGTGGTCCCACCCTCTGGGCTCACGACAGCAGCACTGGTTGGTTAAAACAGATGGAGGTGTTCCTGGTTTAGACTTTGAACACCTTCTGATGGAGCTCAGGGTGGTCCCACCCTCTGGGCTCACGATCTTCTCGCCATCATCATAATCAGTGTGTGTGTGTATGTTGTTCTCCATCTAAAGCAGGAGCTGTGCAGTTTCTTTAATATAATAGAAACTAAAAGGCATTGAAACTATCTGTTGCTTTCATAAACAAGTTCTTTGACGGTGACAGGTACGGCTCTTATTAAATCTCAATTCTATGACTGAGCGGTCAGGGTGAGGTCAGAGCCAAGGGTTGCACAGAGTTCCTGATTATCTTCCCTGTGTGGATGTGTCATCTTCTGGCCGAGGTCCAGAAGTGTTTGTACTTACAGTATCTGTGCTTCTTATCCAGCAGTGTCAGTATGTTCCATGTGGGTGAGCTGAGTATGAGCTGTTCTCTCTGGTCAGAGCCCTAATGCCATAGAAGGACACACAGTTTGGTGCTTCGGGGCCTTAATGCAAAGCGAGGGACATGGGGGACTAAGTATGCATTTTATATTCTTAACAGTTGCCATGGACACACCTGTTCCTGCAGGTGTGTCCCTCACTGATTAACCTCCAACAAACAAACATGCCGAGAAGGAAAACACCTACCCACTCCTCAGGAGGAGAAGGAGCAGCAGGAGAGGCCCTCCTCCTCTGTTTCTCATGGTTCTTTAATGATTGACTGAAGGACTTCCTCACGGGACAGGTAGGGTTAATAAATAACATCCAGCTTCAAAGTTTGTTTGTGGCTCAGACACACACACACACACACACACACACACACACACACACACACACACACACACACACACACACACACGGTTGTGGAGTCTAAACCGAGCTGGGCTAGTTCCTCCTCCTCCTCCTCCTCAACACACTCCTCCTCAACACACTCCTCTAGACACACGGATACATGTTCAGAACCTGAAAAAGTTTAAAACACATCTAAAGTTCTTCTGTAGTAAAAAGGTTCTGAGACCTTCAACTGGTCTCACAACGTCATGTCCAGGACCCGGGGCTGGGGGAGAGTCCTGGACCGGTCCGGTTCCCCATGAGTCCTCCTCCTCGTCCTAACAGGGCGGGCCGGGCTTCTTCAGGTCCTTCCAGGCCCTCAGCAGCTCCTCCGGGGAGCCCAGGATGTAGGTGATGACCTTGGAGTACTCGCAGCGGTCGTACCGCGGGCTGTAGGCCTTGAACTGGGCCGGGTCGGGCGGCGCCGCCGGCGCCAGCCCCAGCTCCTTCATGCACTCTCCGATGTAGGCGTCCTCGATGTTAAAGGCCCCGATGGATTTTGAGACCTCCACGAACTTGTGCGGCAGGTCGTTGGAGAAGACGTAGGCCATGCCCAGCGCGTAGGGCGGGTAGCGGGGGCCCGGGTACAGCTCCTCAGGGACGAACCACTTGGAGGCCCTGGAGCGGACCACCGGCCGGTTCCACATGAGCATCCCCGTGAGGTAGTCCGCCGCGGGGACGCCCGGCGTCTGCAGCATGGACACCAAGTTGTGGACGTTCAGGAACATGTCCGAGTCCACCTTGGCGGCGTAGGCGGCGGCCCGGCAGCGCGTGGCCAGCCAGTCCATGATCACCATGGTCTTGATGGTCAGGTTGCGGTACGTGTCCGTGAAGTCGCTCTGGAGCAAGTCGCGGTGCAGGAGATCCTCCCGGCGGAGCTCCTCCTGGACCCCGGCTCCCCCAGAGAGGCCCAGCATGAACAGGGTCAGCACCGCCCGGCCGCGCACCTCGCCGGCCGCCGCCCACGTCTGCCGGATGGCGTCCCGAGCCGCCGCGTTTTGTGGCGCCACTGGAACCATCAGGACCAGGAAGGGAGCCCGGGTTCGGCAGACCTCCGGGTGGTCCATGATGAAGTGGTAGTTGCGGGCGTAGGCCGGATGGTACTGAGGAGGCGGGGCGGTGGGGCGTTCAGGGCCTTCGGACGGCTCCGTTGGTTTGAGTCCGTGTTTGGGATAGACGCGGTACGGAGGAGGGAGGGGGACCCGCCGGCTTTGGTTGAGGAGCCTGTGGTAGTACTCATGGAGGGAGGAGCTCTCCCACTGGGTGCTGCTGGACTGGATGCAGCACCAGACCAGGAACACCAGACCCAGCAGGAACAGGAACCAGGAGAACAGCGGCCACCTCTGACAGCTCAGGCTCTCAGTGGCACGCCTGGAGGACAAGAGGGCCACAGTCAGGAGGGTCAGGAGGGTCAGGAGGCCTCAGGAGGGTCAGGAGGTCTCATGAGGGGTCAGGAGGGGTCAGGAGGGTCAGGAGGTCTCAGGAGGGGTCAGGAGGGTCAGGAGGCCTCAGGAGGCCTCAGGAGGGGTCAGGAGGGTCAGGAGATCTCAGGAGGGGTCAGGAGGTCTCAGGAGGGTCAGGAGGGGTCTCAGGAGGGTCAGGAGGGGTCAGGAGGTCTCAGGAGGTCTCAGGAGGGTCAGGAGGTCTCAGGAAGGGTCAGGAGGTCTCATGAGGGGTCAGGAGGTCTCAGGAGGTCTCATGAGGGGTCAGGAGGCCTCATGAGGGGTCAGGAGGTCTCATGAGGGGTCAGGAGGCTTCATGAGGGGTCAGGAGGTCTCAGGAGGGTCAGGAGGGGTCAGGAGGGTCAGGAGGTCTCAGGAGGGGTCAGGAGGTCTCAGGAGGGTCAGGAGGGGTCAGGAGGTCTCAGGAGGTCTCAGGAGGTCTCAGGAGGTCTCATGAGGGGTCAGGAGGCCTCATGAGGGGTCTGGAGGTCTCAAGAGGGGTCAGGAGGCCTCATGAGGGGTCAGGAGGCCTCATGAGGGGTCAGGAGGCCTCAGGAGGGGTCAGGAGGTCTCAGGAGGTCTCAGGAGGTCTCAGGAGGGTCAGGAGGCCTCAGGAGGGGTCAGGAGGTCTCAGGAGGGGCCAGGAGGTGTCAGGAGGCCTCAGGAGGGGTCAGGAGGTCTCAGGAGGGTCAGGAGGGGTCAGGAGGCCTCAGTACAAACGGACAGATAACTGCGATCCGGAAGGACCCAGAACAAGAAGCTCTGCAGGGCCAGGGTCTTCTCTGTGGTCTGGGTCCTCTTGTCTGCTCGCAGCTCGGCTCTCATTCAGGTTCTAATCTCTTAGTCCCGAGGACACAAACCAATATTTGATGTCTTCTGCATGATAAACATGATAAACTTGTTCTCTGGTTATTCAGCTCTCCAGAGAACTCCGTCTCCCTGGAGCTGTGAGAGGGGTCTGGGTGGAGAACCCGGAGCAGGACTACGGGAACCAGCAGCTCCAACCAGACCTCCAGGTCCACCGGGGCTCCGTAAATGATAACGCTCTCATGGTGCGTTCAGGTGTAATCTAGTCAAATGTAGTGTTGGTGATGGACTAGAATGAATCCATAAGTGATCACATGAATATGAAATAGATAACTTTAGACCTCATTAACACCAATAACCACTCTGAAAGGTACAGAAGACTTCTATACAACCAGAGGAGTCGCCCCCTGGTGGTCAGTGTTCAATAAACAGATACATCCCAGGCATGGAACTCAAATCAGAGACAGACAGACAGACAGAGAGGCAGACAGAGAGAGAGAGAGAGAGAGACAGACAGACAGAGACAGAGAGAGAGAGACAGAGACAGAGAGAGAGAGAGAGAGAGAGAGAGAGAGAGACAGACAGAGAGAGAGAGACAGAGAGATACAGAGAGACAGACAGAGAGAGAGAGACAGACAGAGAGACAGAGAGAGAGAGAGACAGACAGAGAGAGAGAGAGACAGAGAGACAGAGAGAGACAGAGAGAGAGAGAGAGAGAGCCCCAGAGACCGGCTGCTCTCCAGAGGATCATCTCGGATGAAACTCGTTTTTAAACCAAACATTTCTCCTGATGAGTTTCACTCAGTTGGACGTCTTACCTGTTCAGCCGGTTCCCACCTGAGGCCTCCATGAGGACCCTCCGCCCGCCATGCGCCTCCGACATGGAGGAGACTCCGGACGAAGAGCTGCCCGGAGAGTGTGGAGGGTAGGGGGGGGGAGGAAGAGAAAGAAGAAGAGGAGGAGGAGGAGGGGGGAGGAGGAGGAGGAGGAGTGTCTCTTCACCTTCTCTCTTTGTTCTGAAGGAAACGGTTCACCTGCTTCCATGCACGCGCACTGGCCGGCCGTCACCTGTCACCTGTGGACCTGCTGCTCGCTCTCAGGTGTTTATGGCCGTGCGCGGCGACACCTGTGGACACGTTGAGGGGGAGGGCGGGGCTTCACACGCATTCCTGTTGAAGCTCTATGTATTTGTCTAACAGGTAACGGTTCACCTGTCGGGGTCATGACGCCACAGCAGCAGCTCCTCAGAACACTGTGATAGAAGATGAATAATATTAATATCACAACTCTTTAACATCGTTAACACGGGAACATGATGGAGGGTTAGGGTTAGGGTTAGGGAGAGATAATATGAAGCTACCGTCAGTTAGCTCTCCTGACCACCAGGGGGCGACTCCTCTGGTTATTTTCAGCTGTTCGTGAACATTTTCCATAAATCCACATTCCTGCAGCCTTTTTCTGAGGGAATTACCCACAATGCCTAGCAGTGTGAAGCCCACCAGCCTCAAACAAAGAGGTTTAATACACAGAAACATTCGTGAGTAAAGATCAAAGGAACAAACAGATCGCTGTTCAAATAACGTCACAGGGATGTTAGTTAAAGGTGTGTAGACTTAGACTTTCTTTATTGTCATTGTTACAGAGAACACGTTCAAAGAACAACGAAATTGAATAGCAGTCCCCTAGGTGCACTTCAATGTAAAAAAAATAGGAGTACAAATAAAAAATAAGAATAAAAAACAAAATATGTACAGAATTATAACATAAGTGAGTGAGAGGCATGTCAGTATTGTATACATGGTATACGAAGAATAGAAAAAAGACAACCTTATTTAAAGTGACTCGGCATTTAAAATATGTGCGAACAGTTGTAGTAAAATTCCAAGTGTACATTTGGGCATAACACATTTTTCCTGAGTGGGCATATGTTGTAATTGTTTTCACTTTTTCAATATTGCACATTTGTTCTGTATTGCACATGGTGTATTGCACATTATTTTGACAGATGCAGAGAGGTTCAGGGCCTGTTGAGCACAGTTATTGCTCTCGGATAAGTCGTCTCCTTCAGTCTATTTGTTTTTGTGATCATCGCTCTGTATCGTCGGCCGGAGCGCATGAGTTGAAATTGGCAGTGACCAGGAGGGGAGGGGTCCTTCAGGATGCTATGGGCTTACTCCAGGCAGCGGGTGTTGTAGAGTTCAGTCAGGGCGGGGAGGGCGCATCCGATTATTTTCTGAGCGGTGTTCACGACCCTCTGGAGCGCCTTCCTCTCTGCAGCCGTGCAGCTCCAGAACCACACACAGATGCAGTATGTCAGGATGCTCTCAATAGAGCACCGATAGAATGACACTAGCAGCTCCTGTGTGAGGTGATTTTTCCTGAGGACTCTCAGGAAGTACAGTCTCTGGTGTGCCTTCTTGATGGTGGCTGAGGTGTTGGTGCTCCAGGTAAGGTGTTCTTCGTGTGTGTGTGTGTGTGTGTGTGTGTGTGTGTGTGTGAGTGCGTGTGTGTGTGTTAGTCACTCACTGATGGGACATATGGTGCAACACCGTGTGTTTCCCAGAGACCTGGAGCCAGAGACCTGGAACCAGAGACCTGGAACCAGAGACCTGGAGCCAGAGACCTGGAGCCAGAGACCTGGAACCAGAGACCTGTAGCCAGAGACCTGGAGCCAGAGACCTGGAACCAGAGACCTGGAACCAGAGACCTGGAGCCAGAGACCTGGAGCCAGAGACCTGTAGCCAGAGATCTGGAGCCAGACCTGGAACCAGAGACCTGGAACCAGAGACCTGGAACCAGAGACCTGGAGCCAGAGACCTGGAGCCAGACCTGGAACCAGAGACCTGGAGCCAGAGACCTGGAACCAGAGACCTGTAGCCAGAGACCTGTAGCCAGAGACCTGGAACCAGAGACCTGGAACCAGAGACCTGTAGCCAGAGACCTGGAGCCAGAGACCTGGAGCCAGAGACCTGGAGCCAGAGACCTGGAGCCAGAGACCTGTAGCCAGAGACCTGGAACCAGAGACCTGGAACCAGAGACCTGTAGCCAGAGACCTGGAGCCAGAGACCTGGAGCCAGAGACCTGGAGCCAGAGACCTGGAGCCAGAGACCTGGAACCAGAGACCTGGAGCCAGAGACCTGGAGCCAGAGACCTGGAGCCAGAGACCTGGAGCCAGAGACCTGGAGCCAGAGACCTGGAGCCAGAGACCTGGAACCAGAGACCTGGAGCCAGAGACCTGGAACCAGAGACCTGGAGCCAGAGACCTGGAGCCAGAGACCTGTAACCAGAGACCTGTAGCCAGAGACCTGGAGCCAGACCTGGAACCAGAGACCTGGAACCAGAGACCTGGAACCAGAGACCTGGAACCAGAGACCTGGAACCAGAGACCTGGAACCAGAGACCTGGAGCCAGACCTGGAACCAGAGACCTGGAACCAGAGACCTGGAGCCAGAGACCTGTAGCCAGAGACCTGTAGCCAGAGACCTGTAGCCAGAGACCTGGAGCCAGACCTGGAACCAGAGACCTGGAACCAGAGACCTGGAGCCAGAGACCTGTAGCCAGAGACCTGGAACCAGAGACCTGGAGCCAGAGACCTGTAGCCAGAGACCTGGAACCAGAGACCTGGAGCCAGAGACCTGGAACCAGAGACCTGTAGCCAGAGACCTGTAGCCAGAGACCTGGAGCCAGAGACCTGGAACCAGAGACCTGGAACCAGAGACCTGTAGCCAGAGACCTGGAGCCAGAGACCTGGAGCCAGACCTGGAACCAGAGACCTGGAACCAGAGACCTGTAGCCAGAGACCTGGAGCCAGAGACCTGGAGCCAGAGACCTGGAACCAGAGATCTGGAACCAGAGACCTGGAGCCAGAGACCTGTAGCCAGAGACCTGGAGCCAGAGACCTGGAGCCAGAGACCTGGAACCAGAGACCTGGAGCCAGAGACCTGGAACCAGAGACCTGGAGCCAGAGACCTGGAGCCAGAGACCTGGAACCAGAGACCTGGAGCCAGAGACCTGTAGCCAGAGACCTGGAACCAGAGACCTGGAACCAGAGACCTGGAGCCAGAGACCTGGAGCCAGAGACCTGGAACCAGAGACCTGGAGCCAGAGACCTGGAACCAGAGACCTGGAGCCAGAGACCTGTAACCAGAGACCTGTAGCCAGAGACCTGGAGCCAGACCTGGAACCAGAGACCTGGAACCAGAGACCTGGAGCCAGAGACCTGTAGCCAGAGACCTGTAGCCAGAGACCTGGAGCCAGACCTGGAACCAGAGACCTGGAGCCAGAGACCTGTAGCCAGAGACCTGTAGCCCGAGACCTGGAGCCAGAGACCTGGAACCAGAGACCTGGAACCAGAGACCTGTAGCCAGAGACCTGGAGCCAGACCTGGAACCAGAGACCTGGAACCAGAGACCTGGAGCCAGAGACCTGTAGCCAGAGACCTGGAGCCAGAGACCTGGAGCCAGAGACCTGGAGCCAGAGACCTGGAACCAGAGACCTGGAGCCAGAGACCTGTAGCCAGAGACCTGTAGCCAGAGACCTGTAGCCAGAGACCTGGAACCAGAGACCTGTAGCCAGAGACCTGGAACCAGAGACCTGTAGCCAGAGACCTGGAGCCAGAGACCTGGAGCCAGAGACCTGTAGCCAGAGACCTGGAGCCAGAGACCTGTAGCCAGAGACCTGGAACCAGAGACCTGTAGCCAGAGACCTGTAGCCAGAGACCTGTAGCCAGAGACCTGGAGCCAGAGACCTGGAACCAGAGACCTGGAGCCAGAGACCTGTAGCCAGAGACCTGGAGCCAGAGACCTGTAGCCAGAGACCTGGAACCAGAGACCTGGAGCCAGAGACCTGGAACCAGAGACCTGGAGCCAGAGACCTGTAGCCAGAGACCTGGAGCCAGAGACCTGGAGCCAGAGACCTGTAGCCAGAGACCTGGAACCAGAGACCTGGAACCAGAGACCTGTAGCCAGAGACCTGTAGCCAGAGACCTGGAGCCAGAGACCTGTAGCCAGAGACCTGGAACCAGAGACCTGTAGCCAGAGACCTGTAGCCAGAGACCTGGAGCCAGAGACCAGAGACCTGGAGCCAGAGACCTGTAGCCAGAGACCTGGAACCAGAGACCTGTAGCCAGAGACCTGGAACCAGAGACCTGGAGCCAGAGACCTGGAACCAGAGACCTGGAGCCAGAGACCTGTAGCCAGAGACCTGGAGCCAGAGACCTGGAGCCAGAGACCTGTAGCCAGAGACCTGGAACCAGAGACCTGTAGCCAGAGACCTGGAGCCAGAGACCTGGAGCCAGAGACCTGTAGCCAGAGACCTGGAACCAGAGACCTGAGCCAGAGACCTGGAACCAGAGACCTGGAACCAGAGACCTGGAACCAGAGACCTGTAGCCAGAGACCTGGAGCCAGAGACCTGGAACCAGAGACCTGGAACCAGAGACCTGGAGCCAGAGACCTGGAACCAGAGACCTGGAGCCAGAGACCTGGAGCCAGAGACCTGTAGCCAGAGACCTGGAGCCAGAGACCTGGAACCAGAGACCTGGATGACTTCAGTGAAAGAACAGGGTCACAAGATCTGCAAGACCAGTTCTCTGAGACCAGTTCTCTCAACTCTTCCGGTAAGCTCCGGTTGCTCAGCAGCTCATGACTTCTTCTTCTCTCCCTCCCGCTCCTCTTGCTCAGTGTGTCTCATGTATAGTTATCCCTCTGCCTCCCTTAATGATAACGATACATGCAACAAGTGTAGTTTATTTGCTAGGTTGGAGGCAGGTCTAAGTGGGTTAGATGCACGGCTCCGCGCCATCGAAGCTCAGACAGCTATGCTAGTTAGCCCGCCCTCTCCCGTAGCCGGCGCGGAGCTACAGTCAGCTGATAGCTGTTAGCTGTTAGCTGCTAGCTGCTAGCTGTTAGCTGATAGCTGTTCCCCGGCGGTAACCGTGCAGCCGGGTGGTTGGGTAACTGTCCAGGAGTAGTAAGTCTACACAGAAGCCCGCTGTGCACCAACCACTTCACGTTTCCAACCAGTTTTCACTGCTCAGCGACCCGCTGAGGAGCACACCCTGGTTATCGGGAGCTCTATAGTCAGGAACGTGAAAATAGCGAAGCCGCGGACCAGAGTCGTGTGCCTCCCGGGGGCCAGAGCGGGCGACGTGGAGTCTGGTTTGAAGCTGCTGGCTAAGGACAAGCGGAGATACAGTCAGATTGTAATACACGCCGGTGGTAATGACGCCCGAGCCCGTCGGTCGGAAGTCACTAAAATTAATGTGGAATCGGTGTGTGCTTATGCCAAGACGTTGTCGGACACCGTAATTTTCTCTGGCCCTCTCCCAAATTTGCAGACAGACGAATTGTATAGCCGAATGTCGTCTTTCAACCGCTGGCTGTCGAGGTGCCCAGCGAATAATGTGGGCTACGTAGACAACTGGAAGACTTTCTGGGGAAAGCCTGATGAGGAGAGACGGCATTCATCCCACGTTGGACGGAGCGTCTCATTTCTGCGAATATGACCACGTTGACCACCGTATCCATGACAACCCAGGGTTCAGATCAGGACCCGGAGCAGAGTTGTAGTTTAACAGCCTTCTCTGCTCTTCCATTGGAGCAGTTACCCACCCATGACTCTAGAGTAGAGACTGTGTCTGTCCCACGGACACTTCAGTTCAATCTAAAGAAAGCAGAAGAGGAGTCGTACACAATAACCTTATACAAGTTAACACCATTATTTCAGCAGTGCAACAAAACAGGTCTATTAAATGTGGTCTCCTAAATATTCGATCTCTGTCATCTAAAGCTGTGTTACTAAATGATTTAATATCAGATAATCACATTGATTTATGTTGCCTAACTGAAACCTGGCTGAGCCATGAAGAATATGTCTGCCTGAATGAATCGACTCCTCCAAGTCATATTAATACTCACATTCCTCGAGGCACCGGTCGAGGAGGTGGAGTAGCAGCCACCTGTCTCTAGACCCCGTCTACCTGTCTCAAGACCCCGTCTACCTGTCTCTAGGACCCCGTCTACCTGTCTCTTGGACCCCGTCTACCTGTCTCTAGACCCCGTCTACCTGTCTCTTGGACCCCGTCTACCTGTCTCTAGACCCCATCTACCTGTCTCTAGACCCCGTCTACCTGTCTCTAGGACCCCGTCTACCTGTCTCTTGGACCCCGTCTACCTGTCTCTAGGACCCTGTCTACCTGTCTCTAGACCCCGTCTACCTGTCTCTTGGACCCCGTCTACCTGTCTCTTGGACCCGTCTACCTGTCTCTAGACCCCGTCTACCTGTCTCTAGGACCCTGTCTACCTGTCTCTTGGACCCCGTCTACCTGTCTCTAGGACCCCGTCTACCTGTCTCTAGACCCCGTCTACCTGTCTCTAGGACCCGTCTACCTGTCTCTAGACCCCGTCTACCTGTCTCTGGACCCCGTCTACCTGTCTCTAGGACCCGTCTACCTGTCTCTTGGACCCCGTCTACCTGTCTCTAGGACCCCGTCTACCTGTCTCTAGGACCCCGTCTACCTGTCTCTAGACCCCGTCTACCTGTCTCTAGGACCCCGTCTACCTGTCTCTAGACCCCGCCTACCTGTCTCTAGGACCCCTGCTACCTGTCTCTAGGACCCCTGCCTACCTGTCTCTAGACCCGTCTACCTGTCTCTAGGACCCCGTCTACCTGTCTCTAGACCCCGTCTACCTGTCTCTAGGACCCCGTTCACCTGTCTCTAGACCCCGTCTACCTGTCTCTAGGACCCCGTCTACCTGTCTCTAGGACCCCGTCTACCTGTCTCTAGACCCCGTCTACCTGTCTCTAGGACCCCGTCTACCTGTCTCTAGACCCCGTCTACCTGTCTCTAGGACCCCGTCTACCTGTCTCTAGGACCCCGTCTACCTGTCTCTAGGACCCCGTCTACCTGTCGCTTGGACCCGTCTACCTGTCTCTAGACCCCGTCTACCTGTCTCTAGGACCCCGTCTACCTGTCTCTAGACCCCGCCTACCTGTCTCTAGGACCCCGTCTACCTGTCTCTAGACCCCGTCTACCTGTCTCTTGGACCCCATCTACCTGTCTCTAGGACCCCGTCTACCTGTCTCTAGACCCTGTCTACCTGTCTCTAGGACCCCGTCTACCTGTCTCTAGACCCCGTCTACCTGTCTCTAGACCCCGTCTACCTGTCTCTAGGACCCCGTCTACCTGTCTCTTGGACCCGTCCACCTGTCTCTAGACCCCGTCTACCTGTCTCTAGGACCCTGTCTACCTGTCTCTGGACCCCGTCTACCTGTCTCTAGGACCCCGTCTACCTGTCTCTAGACCCCGTCTACCTGTCTCTAGGACCCGCCTACCTGTCTCTAGACCCCGTCTACCTGTCTCTAGGACCCCGTCTACCTGTCTCTAGGACCCGTCTACCTGTCTCTTGGACCCCGTCTACCTGTCTCTAGGACCCCGTCTACCTGTCTCTAGACCCCGTCTACCTGTCTCTAGGACCCCGCTCACCTGTCTCTAGGACCCCGTCTACCTGTCTCTAGACCCCGTCTACCTGTCTCTAGACCCCGTCTACCTGTCTCTAGGACCCCGTCTACCTGTCTCTAGACCCCGTCTACCTGTCTCTAGGACCCCGTCTACCTGTCTCTAGACCCCGTCTACCTGTCTCTAGGACCCCATCTACCTGTCTCTAGGACCCCGTCTACCTGTCTCTAGGACCCTGTCTACCTGTCTCTAGGACCCGTCTACCTGTCTCTAGACCCCGTCTACCTGTCTCTAGACCCCGTCTACCTGTCTCTAGGACCCCGTCTACCTGTCTCTTGGACCCCGTCTACCTGTCTCTAGGACCCATCTACCTGTCTCTAGGACCCCGTCTACCTGTCCGACATGGAGGAGACTCCGGACGAAGAGCTGCCCGGAGAGTGTGGAGGGTGGGGGGGGGAGGAAGAGAAAGAAGAAGAGGAGGAGGAGGAGGGGGGGGGAGGAGGAGGAGGAGGAGTGTCTCTTCACCTTCTCTCTTTGTTCTGAAGGAAACGGTGCACCTGCTTCCATGCAGCACTGGCGGCGTCACCTGTCACCTGTGGACCTGCTGCTCGCTCCCAGGTGTTTATGGCCGTCCAAGCGACACCTGTGGTCACGTTGAGGGGGAGGGCGGGGCTTCACACGCATTCCTGTTGAAGCTCTATGTATTTGTCTAACAGGTAACGGTTCACCTGTCGGGGTCATGACGCCACAGCAGCAGCTCCTCAGAACACTGTGATAGAAGATGAATAATATTAATATCACAACTCTTTAACATCGTTAACACGGGAACATGATGGAGGGTTAGGGTTAGGGTTAGAGAGATAATATGAAGCTACCGTCAGTTAGCTCTCCTGACCACCAGGGGGCGACTCCTCTGGTTATTTTCAGCTGTTCGTGAACATTTTCCATAAATCCACATTCCTGCAGCCTTTTCTGAGGGTACCCACAATGCCTAGCAGTGTGAAGCCCACCAACCTCAAACAAAGAGGTTTAATACACAGAAACATTCGTGAGTAAAGATCAAAGGAACAAACAGATCGCTGTTCAAATAACGTCACAGGG